>NW_011954993.1:0-1102 GCF_000949405.1 Vollenhovia emeryi | reverse complement strand
AACTTGGTTCCGCAGTCATAAGCGATTTTCAGACGCACGCCGTTCTCGTTAAATGCATCGGCATACCTTCGACGAAAGGCGACGAATACAATACTTTGCGAAACTTCGCGAGAGCCGACTTTTCTATACTTTGCGAGATCCAACAAGACTTATAAGATGCAATGCAGTGTATTCGTCGTATAAGGTGTATTCATGTTGAATTGAAACCGGTATTTCAATGAATAATTTTTGCACATTGTCGCTCTTTAGAACAAATTACAAAAATTATTTATGACATATTTACGAGAAGTTATCCACGTCTATTTCAATTTCTGTTATCATACTACACGTGCATTAATTTTCCTTCGTCGTCATTCTGTCACAATAAAGAAGCGCTTTTACACGGTGTGCGGTTTCGACGATAAAGAAAAGTGCTATGGAGACCGGAGGTGCATCCTTTGCCGGTGATTTGTTACGTTGTGCTATCGCCTTTAGGTACCTATATGTATAGTTCGTTTGACCATTTCGCAACACTCGCTCGCCTTTCGCTACCACGGTTGTACGTTGCAATCGGAGCATTATGCACCGGGCCGAATTGTCCAGAAGGAAAAGCTTGGCAATTCTCTCGGGCGAAAACTACACTATCCGCTCTATACGGTGTTTCAAACTTACCGTCAATGCGCTTTCAACTATAAATCCCTTACTGACAATCGACTTTTGAGTTACGCAAATTTAATTGGATATCATTTATCATAATGTTGCAGTTGTGAACATTAATGCATTTGCATTTAAATCTTTCTTGAAGATCCGCAAATCTCTATAAATACCGCTGAACTAAATTCAATTCAATCAAAGTTTTATCTATTACAGTACTATTGTAGTATTATTATAGTTTAAAGTTGTAAACTTTCGCGTCTCGTTTGTATTCAATTTAAACATTGCAGAAATGTAACAGAGAGATATACATAAAGATTTGACTCAGTGGCTAATTCTTAGACATTTTTGCCAAAATTTGTTGTCATCTGCAATATACAAATAACGGCTTGTAAATTTTTTAATTTAACTGTTAACATTTATAATTGAGAAGGCACTCGATGGTAATATGAAACTGTCTGTATCAGGG
>NW_011954992.1:0-1102 GCF_000949405.1 Vollenhovia emeryi | reverse complement strand
AATCATCGATCCATTTTCGCACTTCTTCAGCATTTCGAAACCGTGTGCCAGCCAAGCCATGCTGCATCGATCTGAATAAGTGGTAATCAGAAGGCGCTATGTCTAGTGAGTACGCTGGGTGCGGCAGAACTTCCCATTCGAGCTGCAACAGTGTATCCTTCACAACTCTTGCAACGTGTGGCCGAGCGTTGTCATGCAAGAGGATGACTTTGCGTCTGTTGCTCGCTATTGCTGGTCTTTTTTGCAACAATACGTCGTTCAATTTGTTCAATTGACGTCGGTAGACATCTGCAGTAACAGTTTCATTCGGTTTTAGCAGCTCGTAATACACTACACCTTGCTGATCCCACCATATGCACAGCAAGACTTTATGGCCATGAATATTCCGCTTCGGTGTCGATGTGGATGGCTCTCCTGGACTAACCCATGACTTTTTGCGCTTGGGATTGTCGTAATAGATCCACTTTTCATCGCCAGTCACAATACGCCACAGAAAACTCTTCTTTTTTTGCCTGGCAAGCAATGAAACCGCGATGTTGAAACGGTTTGAAATGGCATTTTCAGTCAATTCGTATGGTAGCCATTTTCCCTCCTTTTGGATCTTTCCGATCGCATGTAAACGTCTGGAAACAGTTGATTCATCAACTGCTAAGCTGTCTGAAAGTTCTTTGAGCGTTTGAGCTTAGTTTTCGTCCAATAAATCTTACAATTCATTGTCTTCGAACTTTTTTGGTCCTCCAGGCCGTTCTTTGTCATTGACATCAAAATTACCACTTTTAAATCGTTGAAACCAAAACCGACAATTGGAATATGACGGAGCAGCATCACCATAAGTTTTTAAAAGTGTTTGATGGGCTTCGGCAGCAGATTTCTTCAAATCAAACAACAAAAGTAATGAATGTCGAAAATGCAATTTTGAGCGTTCCATGACTAGCGTCTGTATACACTGAATAACTCAATAATACTAAATGAAAAACTATTATTTTATGTAGAGAAATGTCAAAAACAATCGAATTTAACAGTTAGGTTAGGTTGCTAACATTGATAATTCGCATTTTCACCAATAGATATCGCTGATCAAAATACATGCAAGCACCTAATA
>NW_011954991.1:0-1102 GCF_000949405.1 Vollenhovia emeryi | reverse complement strand
TGTTAATCTAAATAATTACCAAAAATAGCATTAAAGACTACTGCCAATTCACTGGTATCTTTTAATATTCTTTTAACATAATTTAATATTAAATTTAAATATTTTTTAATATTATTCAAATAAGAAACTATGTACAACTATGTACATTATTAATGAGAAAGTGTTATAACATCAACCTATGTATTGTTAACCGCATTTGTCTGTGTTTGTATCGCTTCATCTACCGCGATGAAGCCCTAGCCGAATTTGAATCATCGGAACGCCTCGGGCGTTCGGTACGCGTATAAGTCTCATAATCCTACAGCCGGGTTCGTAGATAAGGAAGCGGGATGCAGTCTTAGAAAGGAACACACAATTACAACACACCATTTTCCGCGATACACACCCACTTGCTGAGGCGTAAAAACCCTTGCGAGTCAAGGGAAAAGCCCGAGCAAGCGCACTCTTTATTAGCTCTCAAGGCCTGGCCGCCGTATTAGCGGGCGCAGGCAGCAATCCGTCATATACATGCCCATTCACAATCGTCGCAATACGCAGTCGCCTTTACATCGAGTACCGGCTCAACGCGCGGTAATTGTCTCTCCGCGAGACCGAAATGGCTACGAAGTCCCGAAATGGTGGTGCGCCGTTACAGGCCGACACCGCCCCCTTCTTACAAGTATGAACACGCATCGCCCCGCGCGAACTGTTGCTACGCGAGGTAACTGCCGCTACGCGCGACGGAAATGGCCACGATGGCCCAAAATGGCGGCGCGTCGTTACAGATCGATACCGCCCCTTTCCCGTAGGAACACTCGTCATCCCGCTGTCCCGCCGGAAGGCACGTCGAGCCACGTATTTATCCGCGGCCGACGCTGTGGGAGGGTGATGCGGCTGGCCCCACTGCACCCCCACTCGCCTGAGAATGAGGCTCGCGTCCACCCTGGGAACACGGCCCGCAAAGTGACGAGCCGGCGCACATGGCCTCTTGTCCCCCCAAACCAAGACACACTCGCCCACCGTGGGCAGGATTAACAGAGTGACGAGACGGCGTATTTCGGCCGTCCCGCACTCACTCCCCGTCACGACAGCGAGACGGCGCGCACGCCCCCCCCCGTGTGGG
>NW_011954990.1:0-1102 GCF_000949405.1 Vollenhovia emeryi | reverse complement strand
TTTTATGCATAATTACCGATATTCCTCCTTAGTTTAACCCAATCTACCACTATTTTCAAGGTGGCTACTTTTGCATCAGACACCCTGTATAAACTTTGGAAACGCTCTCTAGGCCAGCGTGTGTAAATACTACAATTTTTAACTTAGGTCCTTTCAGATATAAAATCAATTAGAAAATGAAGAGGCCGTTTAGGACCGGGCATAGGTGTAAGTAGCTTGTTAAATTAAATTAATGAGTGAATCCATATACCGTATTCTTTCCAACTTATCCTGTGCGCCAGTTACATACCAACCTTATAACACAGGTTAATCCCCGTAAGTGGAGGTGTTATCGTCAGTGAATTCATGTTTATAAATTATTTTAATAATGCTATACATTAGCATCTAATATGATAACCCCCCTCCCTCCTTCCCTCTTATTTAAAATTCTTGTTGCGAAAAATATTACCCCAGCCAGGATTCGAACCTGGGACCTCCCTCAATCTGTGACGGACGTCTTAGCCAGCTCGATCACTAGGGCTGCATGTAGATAATATTGTTCGCAATGACATATATAAACTTTGGAAACGCTCTCTAGGCCAGCGTGTGTAAATACTACAATTTTTAACTTAGGTCCTTTAAGATATAAAATCAATTAGAAAATGAAGAGGCCGTTTAGAACCGGGCATAGGTGTAAGTAGCTTGTTAAATTAAATTAATGAGTGAATCCGTATACATTTAACAGGCTACTTGCACCTATACCCGGTCCTAAACGGCCTCTTCATTTTCTAATTGATTTTATATCTTAAAGGACCTAAGTTAAAAATTGTAGTATTGGTATAAAATGTTTAAGTTGGGGACATGTCCGTCATATGTTAATTATATAATTTGGAGACAGTCTCCATTCAATGCCTTTGTTCAAACAATCTCAAAGTATGCAATGACTATAAAATTTTCAATATTTCTTTACTTATTACTCTATAAATAAATTTTGCAGTTGCACGTAGTGTATGAAGTGCCACAGCACTAATTAAACGAATAAAATAGGCATGTCCCAAAATATGCTTTGTACATATTGTATATACCGGGTGTCAATTTCGTTACTGACTAAATAAAAAATTAT
>NW_011954989.1:0-1102 GCF_000949405.1 Vollenhovia emeryi | reverse complement strand
TTTGCCTGGGCCCCGAGGAGCCTCCTTGCCTTCGCCGTGACCGGAGCACCTTGCCCCCGGAGTTCCCTGGTGCGCCGGTACACTTTTGCGTACTCGGCCGCCACCAGGTCAAGGGGCGGTGTCCCGGCCATCAGCGTGGCCGCCGTGTGGGATACCGTACGGTACCCCCTCGTCGAGGAGCTGCATGCTCCGGCGAGAAGGAATTTTCCACGAAGACGCGTAGTTCGCGATTCTCTTTTGGGAGAGCTCGCTGGACCGCTGCGGTTGGAAGCAGGGCTGAGAGGACTTTTGCGACGAGAGACTCGGGGAACGGATGCACGCGTGAGAGGATGAAAAATCACGTGATCGAACACTCTGGGCGATTTTGAGTAAAATACCGTGGTCAGTTTAATAAATGTAAAGAGCTTACAGTTTGAGCAGTCTATGATATAACGGTGGATGAAAAGTCTTTATTCACTTGCCCGATTCGATTCTATTAATCGAGAGTCGGCCTCGTGAATGTCGATGCCCGTGAGCCGTGTCCACGCGACGCCGGCGTGCGATGCGTGGTGAGCTTGAGCTGCCGTTGATGCTGTATCTAAAATGTCCTGAATGATTTGCACTGCTGAGAGTTCACTGCGTGTCCGCACTGAGTCTATTCTTCGATGAGAAAATGAGAAACGTCCACAAAAGAGCACTTGAGAACTATCCGCACTTCAAGACGCGTGTACTACGTACGGTCGCTATGAGACAAAGAGCGCCGGTAACGTACGTGAAGTCGCGCGGTCGCCTCGCGTCGCGATCGGGCATGCGTGAGCAGCGCTCACGCGGCGCTGCACGATCTGACCCGGCTGATGCTGCCATCACGCCGGGGATGAAATAAACGAGATTCAAATTAATCTCGAACACGCGTCATAGTTCGAGGATACGATGATCTGTGGCAAGCCGACCTCGTTGATATGCGTGCATACTCACGTTTCAACAGAGGCTACCACTACATGCTTACAGTCATCGATGTGCTGAGCAAGCATGCTTGGGCTATGCCGCTTAAGACTAAAGGTGGAAGCGAGACGGCTAATGCTATCAGTGAGATAATTCGGGAGAGCGATAGATGCCCGAAAAA
>NW_011954988.1:0-1102 GCF_000949405.1 Vollenhovia emeryi | reverse complement strand
TTGCTCACTCAAATTGAAGCAATTCTCAATTCGCGCCCGCTCGAACCATTGAGTGACGACGCGGACGACATCTCAGCACTCACGCCAGGCCACTTCCTCGTAGGAAATCCGCTCACCGCCATACCAGAGCCCTCACTCACCGACCTGGCAATCTCAAGACTCTCTCGATGGCAGCTCATCCAGCAGAAGACACAACATTTCTGGACACACTGGGCAGCGCATTACCTACAACAACAACAAGCCATCTCAAAGTGGCACCACAGGAACAACGAAATCAAGGTCGGGTCATTGGTGCTCATCACCGACGAGCGGCTACTGCCATGCAAA
Source organism: Vollenhovia emeryi (assembly GCF_000949405.1). NCBI lineage: Eukaryota > Metazoa > Arthropoda > Insecta > Hymenoptera > Formicidae > Vollenhovia > Vollenhovia emeryi. The sequence continues at coordinate 775 of NW_011954988.1, read as the reverse complement.
TGGCCGCTAGCCAGGATCACGGCTCTACATCCTGGGAAGGATGGTCTCGTGCGGGTGGTGACTCTGAAGACAGCCACTACCACTCTCATCCGACCAGTGGTCAAGCTCGCCGTCCTGCCAATCTCATCATAACATCAGGGATCATCAACTACGTTGCTGATGGCGGGCGGAATGTTCCGGATTCAATTATGAATCTCGGTCTGTTCGTCACCGGCGTGATGGCAGCATCAGCCGGGTCAGATCGTGCAGCGCCACAGGAGCGCTGCGCGCGCATGCCCGATCGCGACGCGAGGCGACAGCGCTTCTTCACGCTAATTACCGGCGCTTTTGGCTCATGGCTACCGTACCTAGTACACGCGTCGTGTAGTGCAAAAGATTCTCAAGTGCCCTTGTGGACTTTTCTCATCCGAGAATCGACTCAGTGCGAAGACGAAGTGAACTCTTCGTTGTGCGACCCTGGTAAAAATTTCCATGAGAAACAGTCAGAAACAGATAGAACTTGTATACGACATCTAACAGCTTCTAACGGAATGCTGTCCGATCTAACTGCAAGCTTTATGAGAAGATTCAATTCCTTTTTTTTTTTTACGTGTGGAAATCCTTTATGGATACCCGGGCCCCCCTCTGGGAAGGGAGTTTACAAATGGCCCGGGTTATGTGGGACTGCCCCCCTAATGACGATCGAGGTGCCGCCGCTAATGTTGCGGCGGCTGGGCTTACCGCACTAAAACCACACGGTGACCTGCGCGGTGCTTGACTTGGGGGACGAAGATTC
>NW_011954987.1:0-1102 GCF_000949405.1 Vollenhovia emeryi | reverse complement strand
GAAAAGCCGGTGCAGTCGTCAAGACCAGCTCAAACGTCCGCTCATCTTACTCAACGCTGCTTGCCACAGCCTTGGCATTGGTCAACTCCTCTACAACGCACCACTCAGCGCGTCTGCTCATTGACACAGGATCCGAGCTCACCTTCGTCTCGGAGAATCTCATTCGGCAGCTCAACATCCCTCGTCAATACTCAGGTATTGTCATCACTGGAATTGCAGGCAAGGAGTGTACTCGGACACGAGGAGTCGTGTCACTCACGTTACGCTCGACACATTCCAACGCAGCTGCCACAATTCAAGCTCATGTCCTCAGGACAGTTACATCAATCTTACCATCGTTCGAGGCGGAACCGGAAGAATGGCCGCATCTCAGGAACTTGGCATTAGCCGATCCTGATTTCCTCATCCCACGGCCAGTTGACATCCTCATCGGCGCAGACGCTTACGGGCAAATCATCAAGCCCAATATCATTCGGCATTCTCCACTCATGCCGATAGCGCAACTCTCCATTTTCGGATGGCTCGTTCTTGGACCAGTCAATAGGGAAGCAACACGCACATCAACGCACCATGCTTCCACTCAAGTCAACGAAGATGCTCTCAACGAATTACTAACCAAATTTTGGGTTCAAGAGGAGGTGCCTACTCACGATGTCAACCAACTCACTCCTGACGAGCAGAGGTGCGAAGAGCACTTCAAGGCTACACACTCTCGTGATTCTTCAGGGAGGTACGTCGTCAGGATTCCGCTCAAATCACCAGTATATCTTCTGGGTGATTCGTACCACGTCGCCCATCAGTGCCTCAAGGGACTACGCAGACGATTCTCAAGGGATGTGAACTATCAACGTCTCTATCAACAATTTATGATGGATTACGAGACACTCAACCACATGACGAAGGCATCATCCATCTCCAGTCGTCGCTCACACTTCTACCTACCACATCACGGTGTTCTCAAGCCTGACAGTACAACAACAAAACTGCGAGTCGTATTTAATGGCTCCAGCGCATCAACATCGGGCTACTCTGCTAACGACCTCATGTATACTGGAGCGAAATTGCATCTGAATATCTCAGATGTTCTCCTCTGGATACGAAG
>NW_011954986.1:0-1102 GCF_000949405.1 Vollenhovia emeryi | reverse complement strand
CTGAAGAAAGCGGTAGTTAACGTGCAATCTATGGACAATGCGTGTTTCGCGCGGTCAGTGGTGGCTGCTCTGCATCCAGCTGAAAGACACGCAGACCGAGAATCGTCGTATCCCGATTATACATATAACGGAACTAAACGTGCAAGACATTGAGTTTCCCGTGACGCTTAATCAGATTAAAAAGTTTGAACATTCAAACGATATCTCAATCAGCGTATATTGCATTGAGAATAAGGAAATCTTACCGATACAGCTTACCACCCGGAAGAAGGAAAAGCACATCAATTTGCTATACGTTCAGGGAGACGACGATGTGGGCCATTTTGCGTGGATAAAAAATATGTCCCGCCTCATAAGCACGCAGTTGACTAAGCACAATGGAAAAAAATATTTCTGTGATCGGTATGTATAATTTTTACATAATAATAATTTTTAAATTACATAATAAGTTATGAATAATATAAAAAAATATTTTTCCAGATGCTTGCATTACTTCAATTCGAGTCAAAGGTTGGAAGCTCACATTGTGGACTGTGGAGAGATGAACGACTGCGCGATCAGATTACCGAGTGAGGACAAGTGGCTAACCTTCAAAAATTACAACAGTAAGGAACGTGTACCGTTTGTCGTATACGCCGACTTGGAGTGCACTCTGGAGAAGATGGACAAGGATTCGATAACGTCTACATATGCGTATCAACATCATGAAGTATTTAGCGTCGGATATTACGTGCGTTGCTCGTACGACGATTCATTGTCCACATACCAATCTCGTCGCGATAAAGATTGCATCACGTGGTTCGTCGAGCAACTCAAAGTGTTATCACAACATGTAAAAGAAAAGTTGTCCAATAATGTCCCAATGGAAAAATTGTCGAAGGAACAGTGGAGGGCATACCGTAGCGCGACGCATTGCCACATATGCCAAAAACCGTTCGCACAGGGTGACGATAGAGTACGCGATCACTGCCATTTGACCGGAAGATATAGAGGTCCCGCGCATTCGAACTGTAATTTAAATTATAAAAATTTATATTATATTCCTGTGGTCTTCCACAATTTATCCGGTTACGATTCGCATTTCATTATCAAAGAAATAACT
>NW_011954985.1:0-1102 GCF_000949405.1 Vollenhovia emeryi | reverse complement strand
GCCCAGCGGTCGCAATGTCAGCGGCCGCACCCGATCGCCATTAGGGGGGGAGTCCCACATAACCCGGGCCACTTAATGTAAACTCCCTTCCCGGAGGGGGGCCCGGGTATCCATAAAGGATTTCCACACGTAAAAAAAAGTATTAGTCTGTTAGATAGTTCCTTGAGCTCGTTGGGGCTAATAGAAATTTTATATTTAAATCTGCAGGGTTGAGGACCCATCTGTGCAATTTCCGTATAAAGCGGGAAATGGTCGCTTCCTCTCAAATCGTCATCCGTCCTGGTTGAACCAAGAACAGCCAAAGCGGGCGATGCAAGCGTTAGGTCTATGCTCGAGAAAGATCCATGAGACAGGCTCATAAACGAAGAGTCACTCGACCTAACAATGTTTAATTCGAAGTCGTCAAAAGCTTGAAGAAACCTCCTTCCCATGGCGTCCGAGTGATCATTACCCCACTCTGTATGGTGAGCGTTGAAATCTCCTGTGAGTAAATAATATTTGTTCTGGGAAGTGGATTCCAGGAAGGAGCTAATGAATATGCTAGGCGTGTCAAGATTAGGGTGACGATAAAAGTTAGAAATGATTAAGTGTTCTTTACCGAAGTCAATTTTAATCGAAATGAATTCGCAGGAGGGATGCACTGGGGGAGGCGGTGCAAGGACCACAGCGCTGAGGGTCCGTCGAACCAGAAAGGCCACGCCCAGCGCGCCCGGAACAGAAGAGTCTCCTCGAATGGTATAAAAACCTGGAAGCGAGAAATAGGAGTTACCGATGATCATGGTCTCTTGAAGACTGAATACATCTGTTTGGTGAGCTAAATTACAGATCTCCACAAACTTGCTCCGAAGGCCCCTGCAGTTCCACTGGGTGACCCTTAGACCAGTCAAGTTGATCCTTTTAGGCATGAAGAGAGCCATGAGTGCCTCCTGAATGCTTTGATTGACTACCAAATTCGTGCATGCGTGAAGGAGAAGAAGTCAGCAGAATTCCTGACGACATGTCCGATAAATATCTCTGGAAGGGAGAAAACAGAACTTGTAAATTATTGAGCAGAGAAACGATTGAGAGAACAGCATCCTGAAAATTGGGGGACTCCGGTGAG
>NW_011954984.1:0-1102 GCF_000949405.1 Vollenhovia emeryi | reverse complement strand
GGGTCTCCCTCGCTGCCCCCCCCATTACCTCCGGGTACCCCTCCGCACCCCTTCTCACCCAGGGCGTGCCGAGAGGGGATCCCCATAGTCCGAACAGAGCGGACATCTCGGGAACCCCCCCCCCCCGGCACCACCCCGCCGTATGACCCTCTTGACCGCAGCGGTAGCATCTACCGCTGCGGTCCCTCTCCGCTGTGCACTCTCGCCGGGTGTGCCCCACGGCTAGGCACCTAAAACATCGTCGAGGGCCGGGTCGCACCGCGAGTCTAACTCTCGCCCACGCGAACCCGACCCTCACCATCCCCATGCGCGCTAAATCGCGTGCCACCCTCACGGGGCAGCGCACACATGCGGTGCCCCCCCTGCAGCCGGAGAGGGATCGCGCGATAGCGCCCACGACCACCTCCTCCGCCCCGCAGCCCCCCTCTTGGGAGATGGCCACCCTGGCCATTTCCTCGGTCGACGAGTCGTCCAGCCCGGTAACACGCAACGACGCGAGCTTTCCGGGCCGGGCGACCCGGACCCCCATGGCCCCCAGGGCTTCCCGGAGCCTGCAGGCTAGGCCATCCGCCTTGGCCTGCCTGTCGGCTCCGGGGATCTCCAACAGGAGACCCCCGTTCGCCGCACCTCGGCACGTCATGCCGCCGATCCCCAGGCCCTCCAGAGAAACTTTCTCTTTCGCGGCCCGGAGAACGGCGGCATACGTAGCCCCTCCTCCCTTCCAGATGGGACAAAAGGGAGACGGCCGCGTCGCCGGCGCACGGGGGGGAATACGCCGTCGGGCGTTCTCGCGCCCGTCGCACCCCCCCCGGCCGGCGACCCCAGCCCGCCCCGCACTCCTCCCTCTTTTCCCCTTCCCGGGCCGCGGGGGGGTCGCGGGGGAGGAACTAGATTCCTCCCCCCTCCCCCCACCGCTGTCATCCCGTTGCCGCGGGACGTCCTCCATGGAGGAAACTCCCGCCAGGAGTTTAATCCTCCTGTCGGCGGCCTCCTCGGCCAGCCGAACCACCTCCTCTCTGAGGCCGCACGGCCACACCGAAGGGGCCGCCGACTTCATCTCCTCCAGCGGGGGGAGGTTACTACCGCCCCCCCTCCGTCCGGC
>NW_011954983.1:0-1101 GCF_000949405.1 Vollenhovia emeryi | reverse complement strand
CCCACCGGATCGTTCGGCAACTCCGGAGAATCCACCTTAATGTCTTCAATCTCGCAAGGCACACGAGAAAACATCTCAGCGAGCCGAGAGAATACTAACTAGCCAAAGCAATTAAAAGAAGCAGTACCCCGTGGCAAGCAGAACCATGTATCAAGTAACAAGAATAGATAAGATAGAAAGCGAAAACGACGAGAGATACAGTTACGAGGAGAAAAGAAAACCATCCTCACTTACCGAGGACCTGCAAAGCCGCGGCACGCGAAATAACCTCGTACCAAGAGAGAAACTCTTCAGAGGAAGAGAACGTCTCCGCCGCGAGGTTCACCACTTGGAGCCAGGGAAGAGAGCGGACACCCCCGACGAGAGACAACTCGAGGGGGTCCACACACTCCTCGACGCGACGTATCACCTGCTCCACCACTGTAAGAGCAGGAACAGGAGCCGGAGGCCCCGCCACGGACCCCTCGCCATCCGACATATCCTCATAGTCGTCGTCGGGGTCATCGCCACCATCGACGTCATCGCCGTCATCGGTGTCATCGTCGTCGCCGGCATCATCGTCGTCGTCAGCGTCGTCGTCGTTGACATCCTCCTCCTCCTCCCCCTCCTCCTCCTCCTCGTCGACCTCCATGGTCTCCGAACCGAGTTCGACATCCTCCTCGGAGTCAAGCCCGATATGGAAATCGCCAAAACCGGCGAAGACCTCCATAAAAGTAGTAGGCTCATCCGCGATCTCGTCGTCGCACTCTAGTACCACTGACTCGTACACGTCCCCAGCCGTACGAAAGGGATCGCCAAGATGCATCGCGAAAGAAAAATCACAAAAGTAGAAAAACTGAGAGACAAGAGAAAATTACGACGAGACGTAACGCTACTAACGCTCGACTGAAGAAAAGAACCAAACGACAAAACCATCTCCAACTAAAAAGCACCCAGTCAGCGAACTGAGATTAAATGTAATGATAGCCGAAATATTATATTGCAGAGCGCTAACGATATGCGCCTACCTGACGACGGTCGCAATATCTAACGACACGCCACCGTACGAGATAACCACCTTCGCTCAGCAGCCTGGGATATATTTCGAAAAGGTCGGCAGAA
>NW_011954982.1:0-1101 GCF_000949405.1 Vollenhovia emeryi | reverse complement strand
ACTACAATGTTCAAATAAATTAGCAGGGCTAAAGCGTACCTATAAAAACATTTGTGACCAGAACAAACGAAGTGGCAATTGTCGAAGCTCATGGGCATTTTTTCGGTAATTATACGTTTTATAAATATGCATACATTTAATACTAACTAGTTTTAATTTTAAAAAACTAATCTTTTAAGATATATTCTACGTGCACGCACTCGCACACGCGCACACAATAGAAAGAAACGTATAATTGAATTTTCATTTATATTGTAATTGTTTACATTTAGAACCGAGGAATTTCAGGGCTAGATCAATGTGAAACATTGTGTAAAATAATCTTTTGTCATTTGATCAGGTGATGGATTCAATATTTGGGAAAAAGGCTAATATAAAACCACTTTCTGAGGCTTCAAGTGATGGTCCAGAACCACCTGTACCAACAGCATTAACCTCAAAAGCTGTGTCAAGTGCCTCATTGTCACCAACATGTGAAATCCGAAGCAAGTACACTTGTCATGTATAACAATTGAAATCAACATACCTAGAAAAGCACATAAAATAACATAATATAATACAAAAATAAAAAATAATTTAAATCAATGACCTAGAAACCATATTAACCATGAAGAATAGAGATAATTCTTCATATTAACAAATTTTTCAATGTACATATGTATAATGTGTATGTATGTATATATATTATATGTATTATGCAATTATAATATTACTGAGGTTTATATTGTATATGTTGATATAGATTCTACTAAAAAAGAAGAGTGGAAGTCATTTTAGAAAATTACATTGGTGATATTCGTCAAGAAAGGGAGATGACAAAGATGCAACGTGACGAAGACATGCAACGTCGTGAACAACGGAGAGAAGAAAAAAGAGCTGAACGTGCAAAAATGCACGAAGAAAAAATAAAAATACAGCAGTCATTACTAGATTTGTTACATAAGTTAGTTGATGCTAAGAAGTAAAACAATTCCTTAATATTATATCCTCTATCTATATCTTTTTCATTTCATTCATTCATTTCATTTTTATTATTAAGTGTATTAAAAAATAATTATAAGTGTTTAACTAGTTTGAGAGTATTTAATTAGTTTTAACTAG
>NW_011954981.1:0-1101 GCF_000949405.1 Vollenhovia emeryi | reverse complement strand
GGCGCCCGCGCGCGCGTCGCGCAGTGCCGATTGCCATTTTGTGCCGGATAAATTACATATCAGCAATAAATAAATGTAAAATAAATATGTACTATATATTTTTTATTTTTTCTAAAATATTAAAATGACGTCTTTCTTACGTCAAAATAGAGTAAAAAGGTTATAATAACACGTCATTTTCACATTTCGTTATGACGTCTGTGGGCTGTGACTTATTCCCGTCATTTTTACGTTATTATTACGTACTCATAAAAGGATAAATGACGTTACGACTGACCAAAAATTAACGTGAAAATCACGTGACGTTGCTGCCTGGGAAGTAAACCAGCTACTCCAGAGGAATATCGTACGACCTTCTACCTCGCCATACAGCTCGCCCGTCTGGATAGTGCCGAAAAAACCTGACTCAGCCGGGAATAAAATATGGCGGATGATGATAGATTTTCGGAAGCTCAACGAAAAGACCATCGGGGATGCTTACCCGTTGCCCAATATTTGCGATATCCTGGACCAACTAGGAGGATCCAAATATTTTTCCGTCCTAGATCTCGCCAACGGATTCCACCAGATTCCTATGGACAAAGATGACGCTTATAAGACCGCATTTTCAACCCCCCGATGTCATTATGAATTTACACGCATGCCATTCGGGTTGAAGAATGCGCCCGCCACCTTCCAACGTCTAATGGACCAGGTCCTCGTCGGACTGCAGGGCACTGAACTATTCGTTTATATGGACGATATTGTTGTGTACGCAAGCTCGCTTCGCGAGCACGATAATAATGACAAAGCAAATGAATCGACTCCGCGATGCCAACTTCCCAGATAGCACATGGACCTCCACAGGATGTCCGATGGACGGCCGCATCTGGACATTCGGACGTCCAAAGTACGTCCATTCAAGGCCCGTAAGATGTCCATTGGACGCCCATGGGATGTCCAAATGACACTGCTTTAGAGATCCATAGGACGTCCAAAATACATCCAACTTTGGATCTATTTTGGACCTGTTTTGGACCTATTTGCTTCCTCATAGAGGAAGCTTTGTTTTCATGCGAAAATTTTTTTTGGGTTTTCTATGCCAATGGGTTTAGTATAATC
>NW_011954980.1:0-1101 GCF_000949405.1 Vollenhovia emeryi | reverse complement strand
CCCTGTGGTTATAACAACCAGATAATTAGTTGTTCCATATTTTACTATTTAATCTGGTTGACACAACCAGAATTCTGTTTGTGACAACTATATTGTTTTTTCCGTGTACCAATACATACATGGGGGACACGCTAATTACAGACCACCGTCCGTTATCACAAATTTTTGCTCCACACAAAAGTCTTCCTATTTTTTCTGCTATGCGAATGCAACATTATGCATTGTTCTTACAAGGATTTAACTACTCAATCAAATACCGAAAATCAGAATTACATGCAAATGCAGACTGTCTGTCACGTCTTCCCGTAAAGAATGACAGTACAAATTACGATGTTATTGACATTTTCCAATTAGACACCATTGAAACCTTACCTATTACAATTACAGACTTGAAATTAGCTACACAAAAGGATACAAAGCTTTTAAAATTATATGAATCATTAGCATCTGGAAAGAAACTAGAAAAATATGATAATTTTCGAATAGATACTCGCGAATTTACATTACAGAACGGAATAATTCTAAGAGGTCACAGAACAGTCATTCCGCAAGTACTACGTAAGAAAATATTACAAGAACTTCATCTTGGACATTTTGGCGTAGTCAGAATGAAGAATCTGGCCAGAGGTTACGTTTGGTGGCCAAATATCGATCAGGATATTGAAGCTTTAGCAAAGAATTGTAAAGACTGTAATGCTTTTAGAAATAACCCAACAAAAATAGAAGCACACATATGGGAACCAACGACAACCTCTTTTGAAAGAGTACACGTACACGGAAAAAAATGATATGGTGCACATAACCAGAAATATTTAGTTGTAAGCAATATAGTTGCATTATCCTAGTTATCTTTATGCAATGATTATGTGTATGCTTGATATGACTTAGTTACTTAGTTGTATCAACTATATCAATGTAGTTGTACATGATCTGGTTGCCCTTATGAAAAAATACACTCAATCATACGATGACGGTCCGAAATAACCATCAAATTGAGTGTAAACCTTCATAATTGAGTGTTTCATGAAGGTTTACACTCAATTTGATGGTTATTTCGGACCGTCAACGTATGATTGAGTGTATTTTTTCATAAGGGTGTGA
>NW_011954979.1:0-1101 GCF_000949405.1 Vollenhovia emeryi | reverse complement strand
AAACGGGTCTGTATTTCGAAAACGGGTCTGTAAACGGGTCTGGAAACGGGTCTGTATTTCGAAAACGGGTCTGTATGTCGGAAAACAGGTCTGTATTTCAGTAACGGGTCTGTATTTCGGAATACGGGTCTGTATTTCGGAAACGGGTCTGTATACAGGTCTGTATTTCGGAAACGGGTCTGTAAACGGGTCTGTATTTCGAAAACGGGTCTGTAAACAGGTCTCTATTTCGAAAACGGGTCTGTAAACAGGTTTGTATTTCGGTAACGGGTCTGTATTTCGGAAAAGAGGTCTGTATTTCGGAGCTGTTAGAAAACGTATATCGCACGATACTCTTTTCGCGCATACCATTACGTCAACGATCACACCATCGAGACATGAGACCGTCAAAATCGAGTGGACGTAACGATTCCGAGAAGCGAAGACTCGTCGAGGAGCTGCATGCTCCGGCGAGAAAGAATTTTCCTCGGAGACACGTCATAGTTCAAGGATACGATGATCTGTTCCAAGCCGACCTCGTTGACATGCAGGCGTACTCACGTTTCAACAGAGGCTACCACTACATACTTACGGTCATCGATGTGTTGAGCAAGCACGCGTGGGCCGTGCCCCTCAAGACTAAAGGCGGAAGCGAGACGGCTGACGCTATCGCCGAGATAATTCGGGAGAGCGAAAGATGTCCGAAAAACCTGCAAACTGATATGGGGAAGGAATTTTACAACACCTACGTGCAACGACTTTTGAAGAAACAAAACATCAATCTCTATTCCACGTATTCCATAATGAAAGCGTCAGTCGTCGAGCGGTTCAATCGCACGTTGAAGAACGCCATGTGGAAGATGTTTACATTCAATGGAAGTTACAAGTGGACGGATTTATTGCCGCGACTCGTCACAGAGTACAACGCGCGCAAGCATCGCACCATCGGCATGCGGCCCGTCGACGTCACCCCCGCGGTTGCCGACAGGCTCCTGAAAACGGTGTACAGCCACGTAAAAATCGCCGGTCCGGCAAGGTTCAAAGTGGGCGACGCGGTACGCGTTAGCAGATACAAGACGAGGTAAACCTTCGGAAAACCCACGCATATGAAATAAGGGATAA
>NW_011954978.1:0-1100 GCF_000949405.1 Vollenhovia emeryi | reverse complement strand
ATTTTTTCTGAATGTGATTTTTGGACGTTTTGGAACATTCTAAACATGTTTTCAAAGAAAACTGGAAAAAAATTTTTTTCGCGAAAACAAAGCTTCCTCTATGAGGAAGCAAAAAGGTAAAAAAAAGCACCAAGTCTAAGCTCCAATTCAACCGAATATATTTTGTTACTCTATCTTTTTTGCAAAAGTATAATCTCTACAAAAATATCTTTACTGCAAAAGTATCTTCTTTACAAAAATAGTGTCTCCACAAAAATCTTCTGTACAAAAATATCGTCTCTACAAAAATATCTTCTCTACAAAACTATCTTCTCTACAAAAGTAATGATATCAACAAATTGCGCCAAATAAAACAGCGGATATTTATACAAACTAGTTGCTTTAGCATTAGGGTCTGATTAAAAAATGTTATATTTCTTAAAAATCAAACCAAAGATTTTATTGAAAAAAATAATCGAGTTAATAATAAAACACCGATGAAAAGAATAGCAACTTTTTAGAAATTTAGAAACTCTGTATCTGTTCAGGCGAATTAAGGCATGTGTCTATGACGCTAGTACTTGGTCCAAGTTCTAGTTTCGAGGAATGCGTAGCCAATCAACTTGCAGCTTTTGTGGAACAGCTACATTGATTGGCTACATATTTCGCGGAATTAGAACTTGGACCAAGTACTAGCGTCATAGACACACGCCTTAATTCGCCCGAACAGATACAGAGTTTCTAAATTTCTAAAAAGTTGCTATTCTTTTCATCGGTGTTTTATTATTAACTCGATTATCTTTTCCAATAAAATCTTTAGTTTGATTTATTAAGAAATATAACATTTTTTAATCAAAAACTAATGTTAAAGCAACTAGTTTGTATAAATATCCGCTGTTTTATTTGGCGCAATTTGTTGATATCATTACTTTTGTAGAGAAGATAGTTTTGTAGAGAAGATATTTTTGTAGAGACGATATTTTTGTACAGAAGATTTTTGTGGAGACACTATTTTTGTAAAGAAGATACTTTTGCAGTAAAGATATTTTTGTAGAGATTATACTTTTGCAAAAAAGATAGAGTAACAAAATATATTCGGTTGAATTGGAGCTTAGACTTGG
>NW_011954977.1:0-1100 GCF_000949405.1 Vollenhovia emeryi | reverse complement strand
CCCATGACCGGAAGTCAAAGTCTTGCGTAGCACCCTGTATATGTATAAACATATCTTTTATGTTGCTTAGACATTTCTTCAAAACATATCCAAAAATTAGCTGCAACTAGCTGCGCATTCGGTTTCGGTTATAATTTTTATGCGATGATGTGTGTACTTTCTGCAGTTTTTCGTAATTTTCGCGTCTGAAATATTGTTTATAGGAAATTGGTAAAGATAATTCTTCTATTAATGTTATTTTTCCATTTTCTACAGAACATCTGGATAATACCGAAGAAATTTCTTTCACGAGAAAGGAAATTTTCATATTTGTGAAATCGGTATTGAACGAAAATATCAACGTGGTCACTGACATTGTTGAAATGGAGGTGTCAAAAAACTTGAAGCATCCATACATTTTGCCGAAAAGTCTGAAAGATGCCATGGGTAGATTGGTATCGAAATTCAAAAAGAGGTGGCAACAAGTGAGCAGGAACGAAACTAATTTCTTCCAAAAATTCAACGAGTGGCTCAACGTTCCTGTGTCTTTCACAATTGAAAATGAAGGTTTGAAGACTTCCACGGAAAACACAATGGGGCGTCCTTCTACAAGCTGGGACGATTTGAGTGATCGGTCAAAACGGAGGAGGACAGAAAAGGTTCGAAAAGAACATACTGTCCACGAATTGGCCTACGCTACACAAATGGGTCTCCGGGCTTCTGGAAATTTACCTGCTTCAAAGGTAATTAGGGATGTCACAGAAGGCAGTCCATCAAAAGCATCACGGTACCGGAAATCTATGGAACTTTCAGAAGATGTGCTGTCAGGCAACGAAGCATTATCACTTGTAGTAGAAGGTAAAATGACCAAAAGTCAATACCAATTAATACGTTCTGTAAGCGTGAAAAAAAATTGTAAATTATACCCGCCTTATAAATGTGTATTGGATTCTAAAAAAAAGTGTTACCCTGCAAAGTCAGAAATTTCTGTAACTGAAAGTGGAGCCACAGTTGGACTCCAAGCATTGCTTAATCATACAGCTGAAAGAATATTAATGGTACAATCGGACGTTATTGAAAGTCTTCCTGAAAACAAAGTTGATAATTTAGAATTGATATGT
>NW_011954976.1:0-1099 GCF_000949405.1 Vollenhovia emeryi | reverse complement strand
GAAATCACAGGTATTAATCAGCAGGTGTCCAGGGCGTTGGAAAAGACCGAGGTAGACGTTAAGTCTAGGTTCGGATCTCACGAATTTAAGGTGCAATGTATAATTCTATCCAACCTAACGAGAAGGGTTCCTCACGTAAAATTAGATAAACGACAATTTAATATTCCGGGTAATATTAGGTTGGCAGATCCGCGATTCAACGTTCCTTCGGAAATCGATTTAGTGATAGGAACCGAATGGTTCTGGGAGTTGATGTGCGTAGGGCAGATCAATTTAGGTCCTGGCAGACCGATATTGCAAAAAACTGTGTTAGGTTGGTTGATAGTCGGATCGGTGACGACGGGAAATTTAGGACGCAAGCGATACGCTTCCTGCAACCTAAGTAGCGTCCGAGAACTGGATGAAGCACTACGGCAATTTTGGAAAATTGACGACATTCCTGTGAGAGGGGAGTCTACCATTGATGAGTTGGCCTGCGAGGAATTCTTCGAGAATACGTACGAACGGAACGCAAAGGGAAGATTCGTAGTCAAGCTGCCTGTAAAGGAGGACGTTATGAAGCAAATGGGCGAGTCGAAAGATATTGCTCGACGACGTTTTTTATCGTTAGAAAGGAGGCTAGATAAGGATCGTGATCTGAAGAAAGAATACGTTCAGTTCATGCAGGATTATGAGAGACTAGGCCATATGAAACAGATAGATGAGCCACGGAACGTTAAATTCAGGATTTTCTTACCGCACCAAGCTGTAGTGAGAAAGGATAGGACATCCACGAAGACCCGAGTCGTATTCGACGCCTCGAGTAAAGACAGCAAAGGAGTATCCCTTAATGACGCGTTGCGCAAGGGTCCGACACTTCAGTCTGATTTGTTCACGATAATTCTCAGGTTTCGCTGTTATAGGTACATCTTGACCGCAGATGTTATTAAAATGTACAGGCAGATACTGGTGCACGAAGAGCATACGCCTCTTCAGACGATCTACTGGAGGGAGAATTCCACCGAAACCATAAGGCTGTACGAGTTGGTCACGTTGACCTACGGTACAAAACCGGCGTCTTATATCGCAGTCAAATGCTTGCAGAAGTTGGCGAAGGAAG
>NW_011954975.1:0-1099 GCF_000949405.1 Vollenhovia emeryi | reverse complement strand
CCAGAGGAAAGTTTTTTCTTGTTTTGAGGTCCTAAGTTCATATTTTAAGTTAGGACACTTTACCCTGAAACACCCTGCATATAGTACTCCGTCACGAATCGAGACGGTTCTTTCAGTTCTTTCGCGACAATCAGTAGAATAAGCGAAACTGTACTGAGAGACCCATTTTGTTGAATAAAACGAAACAATTTGAATCATTTTGTTGACTGAATCGTTTAGTTGAATATTATAAAAGGATTCTGCGCATATTTTTCATTTCATACAACAAATATCAAACAAATATTTAGTTTTGTAACATTTAACTTCTTTTCAGCAACTTATTTTACGTTTTATACAACCAAATTACAAGTTCAGTTAACAAAAATGATTCAATTAAATTATTTCTTTTCATTCTACAAAATGGGTCTCAGTGCAGTGTTGCCCAACAATGACAAAATTCGAATCCCAACTACGGTAGGTGTTAAATGTTATACATATAATTTAAACATATCACATATGTGAAATAATAAAACTGTGAGAAATTACCACAAATATCTACTAAAATATAATAAATACTAAATCAGTGAAAAAAGTGAAAATTTATATATAATACATATACATATTAATTTTAACATTTTTCACTAATTTAGTAATTATTATACACTGGTCAAAAAAATTAACGCAACAAGAAATTTACATCAAAATATGGCGAATTTCAAATAAGCGTAACTTTGCGAAAACTGGTCGAACTGAAAAGTTTTTTTTTTCATTTTATAGGGCAAAGTGCCCTGAAGAGGGCCAGTAGTGTATTCATATCGAACATTCTGGGATATGATGGGAAGAAGGCTGCGTGACTTGTAGGACCACACGATGTGCAAAATCCGAACGGCAACCTCCACGTGCACATTGGGTTACGCTGATGTCGACGGTAATGAACGAAAATACAAGGGTTACTTAAAAGTCCTTACATTTTAAAAGCTACAGCAGCGCAGATGCATTCGAGAAAAAATCTGGTGACTAGTTTTGAAGCTGAGAGTGCAAGCTTTAATTAAAAAAAAAAACGATCTTGCTACGATGATTTTTAACGGAGATATCGTCGGTAATGTCGAAAACACAAGGG
>NW_011954974.1:0-1104 GCF_000949405.1 Vollenhovia emeryi | reverse complement strand
ATAAAGCTTCCTCCATGAGGAAGCCATGTGCAAATTTTTTAAATAATGTATAATAAAGAAATTTTCGTATCGCCATCACATTCTTATCAAATACGTATGCAGTATTCAAGTAGCAGCAACAATTTCGCTGCAACAGCAAAATTATTTTCTTCCGTGCGTATCATAGAAAGTATATAATTATAAAATAATGTGTGGTGTTAAAATAATCACGTAAAAAATTTACCTTTTTAAAAAAAAGGTACAAAAAAGCACCAAGTATAAGCTCCAATTCAACCGAATATATTTTGTTACTCTATCTTTTTTGCAAAAGTATATTCTCTACAAAAATATCTTCTCTACAAAAGTAATAATATCAACAAATTGCACCAAATATAACAACGGATATTTATACAATCTAGTTGCTTTAGTATTACTTTTTGATTAAAAAATGTTATATTTCTTAAAAAATCAAACTAAAGATTTTATTGGAAAAAATAATGGAGTTGTAACGCTACCGGCTCTTCCCCGTGACGCGTCCCAGGCGTGGACGTCGGGAAGAGCCTCCTAGCGCTTTCTTATCGTATTCCGGACCCGTTGCGCTCGCGAGTTCCTGGTCTTCCCCCTGGCCAGATAGGCTCAGCTCGCCAGGGTTGGAAGGGGAAGGTCGGTTAGATCGGGGTATCGCTTGGCGTGAAAGAATAGAGAGCGTTTACAAGATAAAGAGATCGATTTTATTTCGGTATGCCCATCGGGCTATAGCTACAGTGCGTGAGCGGGTTTTGCAAAGCGTGCGGGATGGTTTGCTGCAGATCTCGTCGTCGGTCCACAGTGCCGGCGACAAGCGTAAGCGGAGTCGCGGTTAGCGTGGAACGCGCGTAACATAAAGCATAAGCGGAGTCGCGGTTAGCGTGGAACGCGCGTAACATAAAGCATAAGCGGAGTCGCGGTTAGCGTGGAACGCGCGTAACATAAAGCATAAGCGGAGTCGCGGTTAGCGTGGAACGCGCGTAACATAAAGCATAAGCGGAGTCGCGGTTAGCGTGGGACGCGCGTAACATAAAGCATAAGCGGAGTCGCGGTTAGCGTGGAACGCGCGTAACATAAAGCATAAGCGGAGTCGCGGGT
>NW_011954973.1:0-1099 GCF_000949405.1 Vollenhovia emeryi | reverse complement strand
CTTTTCTGTTTTTTACTTTTTACCTTTGTAGATTTTCGTATTCGTGCCATATACCGCAGCCGATACTTTAAGCGTTTTACTTGGCACCGTAAGTTATGATTTTCAAATTTCAGAGAATCTATTGTACTTTGTAAATTATCAGTATTACTTTTACCGTTTGGCTCATTTGTATCTTTATATTGAGAACAATGCTTGGGCGTAAAGATTCTTTCGGTGGTGGTTGATGATTCTTTCTCAAGTGGTTCCAGATGCATCCACTCCATTATATCTTCCTCTTCTGCTGATATATCAAAGTTTAAATGTGAAGGCCGATAAGTTTTACATGGAGGCTGTTGAAATTGTTGTTTATTTGCAACAAAGTTTTCGCGAAATGATGAAGATAATTCTGTTGCATTTTCCTCTTCAAATTGTGTTCGCGTGGTAATATTTATCATTTCTTCATTCTGAAGCGTTTGTTCTTCCACAACTTCCATTCTGCGAGTTACTTCTAAATCTTCATCATAAATGTTGCAATCGTATGCAATTGGCAATGCATCGCGTGTTAATTTTGTCTTCTCCTTATTCATAAAAAATGATATAGAAAAATGGTCCTCACATATTCCTGCACGTCGAAGGGAGCTAGGAGCCCAATTTTTTAAATTAGCATTTCCTGTAATCAAAATAAAATAAAATAATTAGTCAAATTACATTGTAAAGGCGTTTACAATGTAATTTGATTTGTGTCTTGAAAGGACCAAGTTGAAAATTTAGTTGTTTAAAATAATTAGAAATAACAATTATGTCTTTATTCAAATATGAGATAAACAATAATACATATTTTTATATTTATATACAGGGTGAGTCACAACATTTGTGACAACGCTCGTGAAAAGGTAGAACGGATCGAGATGAACAGAAAAGTCCTGTACCATTTGCAATTTTCGCAATAGTTAACGAGTAATTAATTATTAAAAATCGTCGACTTTGCCCTGCCTACCGCCCAATTCGAGCGCGTGGCGAGATGTGACCGCACGGCGATCGATATTGCCAAGCGAGGGGAGAAGATAGCGCGCCGTTGCCGAGCTTACGTCGCCGCTCCCGCGTCTCGCGTCCCCCCCCC
>NW_011954972.1:0-1099 GCF_000949405.1 Vollenhovia emeryi | reverse complement strand
CTGATAGTAAAGAACCTTAGTAGTCAGACCTTTCACCCGCCGAAACAGCCATCCTTGCCAAAGGACACAACTTTGCAGTCACCCCCTCCAGGATCCCGACAGAAGAGATCATCAGCCAAATAGAAACCGCCATCTTCCAACTCCCACCTGAAGCAGGAAGCAACATCAGACAGCAGTCAGCCCAGATCCTACGAAAAGCCAAACTTCCCATCCAAAACTTTAACAGGGAAGAACGACTAGCGCTTCGAAGCCTAAGACAGAATGACGACATCCTCATTCTACCGGCGGACAAAGGCAACGCAACAGTGGTGATGGACAAAAGAGACTACCACACAAAGTCAACACCTTGCTGTCCGACGTCCAAGTCTACAAAAAACTAAAATGCGATCCAACCTCTAGCGTAGAGAAGAAAACCTCCCTGGTCAAAAAGGCGAACCTCCCTCCGCTAACCACGAAATACCTGGCCCCCAGCGACAGCTCAGCACCCAGACTATACGGCCTTCCGAAGATTCACAAAGAATCAGTCCCCCTACGGCCTATCGTCAGCAACATCGGGGGCCCCACCTACCAACTAGCCCGCTACCTCACCAAACCCCTCCAAAAACTTACCGGCCTCAACGACTCCCACATCAGGAACTCAATCGACTTCGTGAACAGAATAACCAAGATCAAAACCGAGCCCAACGACATCCTAGTAAACTTCGACGTGGTTTCTCTGTTCACCAACGTCCCAGTCCAAGACACTCTGGACATCATCAGAACATCCAAAGAGATTCCATCCACCCTGTTCCCATTAATAGAACACTGCCTCAACTCCACCTATTTCCAGTTCGAAGGAGAATTCTACGAACAAACCACGGGAGCAGCAACGGAATCCCCGATATCACCCATCATCGCAAACATCTTTATGGAACACTTCGAGAATGAAATCCTGAAGAAGGCCCCACAAAAACCCTCCACATGGTTCCGATACGTGGACGACACCTTCGTCATCTGGAACCACGGAAGGGAAACTCTACCTCAATTCCTCACTTTCATCATCTCCCAACATCCCAACATCCAATTCACAATAAAGACCGAACAGAATTCCCAAATCCCC
>NW_011954971.1:0-1106 GCF_000949405.1 Vollenhovia emeryi | reverse complement strand
CTAGTATTTTCATGTTGATTTTTGTAGCACTTTTTAAATTTACGTAGAATCTCTTAGATTCTTGCCACTTCTAGTATTTACTTGTAGTCTATTATACTTAAATAAACATAGAAATGAGTAGACCATCGTTGTTAATTGTAGTTCGATGTAGTTTCATTGAGAAATTCATAGATCATATCGCAGAAATTATCCACTAAAAAAATACAAAAATTAACAAAAGTGTTCCAATTCTAGCATTTTCATGTTGATTTCTGTAGCACTTTTTAAATTTATGTAGAATTTTTTAGATTCTTGCGGTTATATTTTGTAGTTTTTTGTAGTATATTTTATTTTTTTTGTAGAATTTTGTAGAATTATTTCCGCCAGGGGAGGTGATACGTTACGCTGTGATGGAGACAAGAGAACTCGTACTATGCAACTATACATATCTTATAGATCTCTCACTCACATGTCATTTGTTCTGCAGACCACAGTACAGAGTAACAATAATCCTATGGTTGAAGCAACCATATATGAGGGTATTCTAACCGAATGTTATTTATCACAAGACTACGACTTGAGAGAATCGTATAGATGGGCATATCCTAACAGCTACATTCAATGTAATATCAATGTAATTTGAACTTGCATATATATTTTTTCTAATCATAGAGAATATTGTTGTAACAACAATAACCATTTTCTCCGTGCAATCTTCCCGATGAGTCATGTGGGCTGTCGCTCCACTATCTATGTACCAATCTTCTGTCTTGAAGTTCTTTGCCAGTAGAGCCGTCGTCGCGGTGAGCAACAGCGCATTCTTTCCCTTTTTTTCAGATTTCGATGGCTCTTCTTTGGCCTTCTTGTCTTTACGCCCCTTTGCTTTCCTAAGATCAGGACATTTTGGCTTGATGTGACCCTCTTTATTACAACAGTACACAGTTGGAAAATTTGTGTTTTCTTGTTAAAAGAAATGCCCGTAAAAATTTTTGTGTTAAATGGTTAACACATTCATGTGTTAATTTAACAGATTGCTCTTATGTTAATTGACCTTAAATGTAAAATTATTAAAATAACTGAAAAGAAAGGTAATTATGCATAAAAGGGGCCTCCTCTCCGATTTGCTT
>NW_011954970.1:0-1099 GCF_000949405.1 Vollenhovia emeryi | reverse complement strand
TTCTACAGAAAATAGGTATTTCGAAGTCAAGTTTTTTAAGGCATTCCGTCTCCAGATCATCCATGACTAAGTCGGCCAAGATCGGTGACAAAGGTGATCCCATAGGGCTACTAAAAATCTGCTCGTAATATTGTCCGTCGAATTTGAAACTGGTGGAATTTAGTACTAGTTCGATAGCGTATATGAACTGAGGTAGGTTAAGAGCGGTGTTAGTTGAAATCTCGGTCCAGCGTTTCTCGATAGCTTTAATGACTAACTCTTTCGGGATGTTCGTAAAGAGAGACGTGACGTCCAACGAAACGAGCAGTTCATCAGAGCGAATAGTAGTGTTGCTAATTTTTTGTACGAATGACCAGCTATCTTTGACGTGAGACGTCGGTTTATGAACTGAGTGATGTAGGATGTCATGTAGGAATCTAGCAATGTTGTAAAGTGGGCTACCCAACGCAGACACAATGATACGTAATGGGTATCCGTTCTTGTGTATTTTTGGTAGCCCATAGCATCGCGGGAGATTGCCATTCGTGCAATTTAGGGACCTATAGGTTTGTGTGTCGATTATGTCGTTATCGTGCCAAGATTTGACGAGAGAGTTAATTTTTGACGTTAGTGTATTGATGGGATCTTTTTTTATTTTACGGTACGTTGATGTATCATTTAGGAGCTCGTTCATTTGGTTGACATAGTCTGGTTTATCCATGACTACGGTAACCTGTCCCTTGTCGGCTCTGGTGACTAATATGTCATTATTGTTAGTCAAAAACTTCCTACATTGGGCAAACTCGTTAAGTATAAAGCGATTAGAGTTGGAAATATGTTCATTAGTGTGTAAGTATTTTTTTATGGAATTCTACATCACTCAGTTCATAAACCGACGTCTCACGTCAAAGATAGCTGGTCATTCGTACAAAAAATTAGCAACACTACTATTCGCTCTGATGAACTGCTCGTTTCGTTGGACGTCACGTCTCTCTTTACGAACATCCCGAAAGAGTTAGTCATTAAAGCTATCGAGAAACGCTGGACCGAGATTTCAACTAACACCGCTCTTAACCTACCTCAGTTCATATACGCTATCGAACTAGTACTAAATTCCACC
>NW_011954969.1:0-1099 GCF_000949405.1 Vollenhovia emeryi | reverse complement strand
GGGGGTGGGGCGCGCGCAGCGCGCCGTGCTAAAGACACTTGCAACTGATTCGTTAAAAAGATACAAGATTTAGACTCCATCATTTTTCTCGAAAACTATTACTCAAAGACACTTATACATTCTTTGAATTGTATATGGTGTCAGAAACTTTCCACGTGAGGCCATCCTAAACGTACATGATATCGTGAACTACATAGCATTTGCGAAACTTCTTTTCTTTATAACTTTTTACTAAACAACGAGCGCCGGCTAAATCCTTCTGAGCGTTACTCAGGAGGGTAACCTTGACAACATATGTCAAGCCCAAGGTTATTGGAGGTGGGTGTGTTAATCTAAATAATTACCAAATATGTAACGTGCCGTTAATAACAAAGAACTCTCCCCACCGCGCACAAGTCCCCCGGCACCACTCCGTCCCGCACCTACAACCGGCGGGTATATAAGCCGGCGAAAATCCACCGAGAGCACCAGATCCCGACCAGCGAGCTGAGCTGGTCTTCCGACGGTGACGACGCGCTGAGTCCGAACCGTCTCTAACCTCGCGAGTTGAGCGAGACACCGACCCGCCTGTGATCCTGACGCGTGCTGAGCGTCAACCCGAGAACCGCGAGCTGAGCGGGAGATCCTTGTCGATCCGAGCCACGTGCTGAGTGGCCATCCTCTCCGTAGGCTATCGCGAACTGAGCGAAGCTTATAGTCCTCGCCACGTGTTGAGTGGCTCGACGCCGAACCGAACCTAACCTAACCGCGACCACGAGCTGTCATCCGCGAGCAGACAGTATACCGCGTCGACACCGAGCAGACCGCGCCTGCGCCGTCCGCGCCGAACCGCCGCGCCGCGCCGAGTCCGAGCAGACCGAACCGCGTACGAACGCACCGAACCGAGCCGCCAATACCGCGCCGCCGTCGACATATCGACCAATCGATCGCCGTCGCGCGCAGAGATCTCAAAGCGCCCCAGCGCCAGATTATAAAATAGCGAACCGCCGTCAGAACGGCCGTAGTTATAAGGATAGTTATAAGTTAGCGATAAGTTAGTTGTAAGTAGTTAATGTAATTCTCCCTAACAGCACATGATATTCTGCCCAGGTAGCACTAA
>NW_011954968.1:0-1099 GCF_000949405.1 Vollenhovia emeryi | reverse complement strand
CTGAGCCAATAAGTGCACGGAGGAGCGGAAGGCCGGACTCGGCAGACATGCAAAATGGTGTGTTTGTTGACATGTCTCAAGAATCGATAGCGAGAGGTGGAGTTACGCATCGATCGATGAGAGACGGGGGCGAGCGGGGAGCGGTGAGCGGGCGAACGGCGCGCAGCGAGAGAATGCGCGACATATGACACCGTGCCGAAAAAGTTTTTCTGGTGGTAGGAGAATAATACACCATTTTGCATGTCTGCCGAGTCCGGCCTTCAGCTCCTCCGTGCACTTATTGGCTCAGTTTTTCTTAATTAGGCGATAATAATTACGGATTTTGTAAAATGGTATATAACTTTTCTTCTCAGTTTAACCCAATCTACTATAATCTTTGGAGTCGTCCATATCGAATCCGACACCCTGTAGAGGAAGCTTTGTTTTCGTGAAAAAATTTTTTTCCAGTTTTCTTTGGGAATATGTTTAAAATGTTTTAAAACGTCCAAAAATTACATTTTTACAAAATGTCCGTATGTGTGTGCGTATGTGTGTATGTGTGCGTGCGTGCGTGCGTGCGTTTACTAAGGACCGATAAGTTGCTTTCGTGATTTTTGATATCGTTGCAATGTTTCCTAACACGTATTTGAAGATGTCTTTTAGTCTGCCCTATGTAGGACGCGTCGCAATTATTACAAGTAATCTTGTAGACAACTTCCGTTCTCTTGTCAGTATCCAGTCTGTCCTTGCCCCTCTTTATAATTTGATTAAGTTTTTCCGGTATTGTATGGAGAACCCCGAGACCACACTTTTTTAAAACACGACAAATGCCTCGACGGGCTTCTTTTATACAGGGTGAGTTATAACATTTGTGCCAGAGCTCGTGAGAAGGTAGAACGGATCGAGAACAGAAGAGTCCTCCAAAAACCATTTGCAATTTTCGCAATAGTTAACAAGAAATAAATTATCGAAAATCGTCGTCTTTGCCCTGCCCACTGTCCAATTCGAGCGCGTGGCGAGATGTGACCGCACGGCGATCGATATTGCCAGGCGAGGGATGGGGACGCGTGACGCGGGAGCGGCGACGTAAACAACTCGCCGGCAACGGCGCGCTCTCCCC
>NW_011954967.1:0-1099 GCF_000949405.1 Vollenhovia emeryi | reverse complement strand
GAAGATGCCTCTGATTACCACCGACACAGCTGCGCGTATTCTTATTTTCCATGTTATGAGTCACGGGGTCAAGCGCCTAAACCTGGCTGCTGACAGTGACTTTTTATGGTATATAAACGGTCCGGAAGCCCGCTGTACCACAGTAGGAGATTTTATACGAGATCGAGAACTAAGAATACGTTGGGACCCACGAACGCATCGTTAGACAAGAAGTTCGGATTTATCATCCAGTTTCTTCGTGTCCTGATAGGCCTTAAGATTTCCTTAGCAAGAATGAATTATTACACTCCTCAGGAAATGTCATCCACCAAGAAACAGCGTAGCGTGTAAGTATTACAAAGTTATCGTATATTTTCCTTTACCATTTTCCACATTTAATTGTATTTTTCAAACAGTTTTAACAATCGCCGTTACACACGGTATGTTCATCGAAGCAGTTATACGCCATCCGTTCCTCAAGATGAAACTGTATCATGCAAGAAACAGTGTGGTGACGTGTGAGTATCATAAAGCTACTGCATATTTGCACACATTTTTTACACGTATAATTGTATTTATTTTACTTTATATTTTCTTTCAGTTCTAACGATGAACCACATATCCCGCCGCGTATCATGTGCAGGAGGTTACCGCTGACATCTACATCGTTCAAATACATAGATATTGGGATCAGAGTAGTACCTCGTGCATCCTACGTAGAAATAATTCTCGGCGATAATCAAGGACATCAGATTGAGTTAGATCAATCAATTTGGAAAGAATACAGACAAAATCAATCAAACATAGACCAGCTGCTAAAGGCAACAGATGCGTCATCATCATCAGCGATACAGCTTAATCATTTAGCTATAGAACTAGTTAGAATGCGCCACGGAAATATTGTAAAAGTAACATCAAATAATACTTCTATGTACATGAAACCATCAACCATATTATTTTTATTTGAATTGGAATACTGTGTAGACAGCATATATTGTGAACTGTGTGCGGATCTAGAAACTGTACATGAAAGCTTCGAAGAACTCGTGCATGTACAAGATATGTGGATGAGTGGCGAAAAAAAATGCGATACACCGAACGATGCAGTTAGAATCCTACA
>NW_011954966.1:0-1099 GCF_000949405.1 Vollenhovia emeryi | reverse complement strand
AAGTGTGCGATACAGGCGGAACATATGAACGGAGATTACGTTCGCGACGCAGGCGAAAACGGTAAACGGAAACGCAAGTACGCACGCGGAAAATATAAACGGAACTAAATACGCATCGTAGGCGTCGGGATCCGCGGGACGGTCGTCGGGGACGGCGCGTGTCTAGAAGGGGGGGGGGCACTCCTCGGGTGGTGGCAGGATTACGGCCTCGTCGCAGCTTCGGCGTCTCTGGAGGTATCGGTCCTGGCCCCGTGGTTCTGGAAGGAGATGACGTGTGACGGCTTCGCGGATCTTAGGGGTCGCGCCCGTAGGTATGCCCACCCAATTGTTGCCCCCCTTGCTTCGGAAGTAGAGGAGCCGGAGCGGCGCAGGGGTTCGGGAGTCCGCCCGGCGAGGAGCGCCTCGTCGCACGGGAGGGTTAGGCGTCGTAGGTCGGGGGCACACCGAGGGGCACCTCGTATGTGTGCGCTACTTCGTCTGGACCGATCTCGGGAGCGCCCGATGCTTCGGGAAAGACAAAGCCGGAAAGCTGGAGCAAGAGCACACCGGAGGGCACCCCGTAAGTGTACGTTACCTGGCCCGGACCGATCGCGGGAGCGCCCGCTGCTCGGGAAAGGCGAGGCCGGAGGAAGCGGGGATTCTTTCGATGATAAGCAGCGGAGGGGCGCCTCGAGAGCTGCTTATCCTCTTAGGTTCGCTCGGTGTATAGGGGCGCCTATAGGCCGGGCGGACCTGCGGTGTAGCTGGGAGGCTATCACCGCCGTGCTTCTCCAGGAGCGCCTGGCGAAGACTCACTGCCGGGTCGAGTCGCCGGTGGGTCTTTATACCCTCGGCTTGTGGGCGCGCGGGGCGGTGCCGCGGGCGGGGGATTCGGCGGCAACCGTCTGCCGCCGCTTCTGTCGTTGCCGCTCATTGCGCGTCGCGGCAACATCGCGCGCTCGGGATTGTCCCGATTGCGCACATAACCGATCGGACACGGCAATATTTCCCGATCGGACACAGGCTCCATCGGACACAGGCCCGATCGGACACAGGCTCCATCGGACACAGGCCCGATCGGACACAGGCTCCATCGGACACAGGCCCGATCGCAAACAGG
>NW_011954965.1:0-1099 GCF_000949405.1 Vollenhovia emeryi | reverse complement strand
CCCCCCCGTCCCCCCCGAGGTCTGATGGGAAATGCCCCACCATCCCCGGTATGGAGGGACCTCCCTCGACCCCCAGTGCCCGTACGGACGATTGTCCGCGGGACACCGGCGGTCGCGCCCCGGACCGAGACCTTTGGTCACGGGGTCTGCAGGGGGATCCACGATGCCCTTCCGGACAAGTGTCCATGGGACATCGCTTCTCCCACCTGCCCCGGCCGTAACTCGGCCAAGTGGGCTCTTAGTCAGCGGACGCCCAGCCAGTGGAACCGCCGGAGCCTAAAACGGCACCGACGGCTCCAGGCCAAGCGCCCGCCTTAAGCCCCCTCACCACGACAAGGTGGCCCACGCGAGGGGGATCATATACCCTACTAGATCGCGCATTTCCATCTTGTCTTATTGTTCTGACTTGCCGAGTTAAGGGACACGGATAGAGTCTCTTGCAATGCGTACGATAGAGAAGCCTTTCTCCCGCGAGGGAGAATTTCTCTGTCGCACACATTGCAAGAGACTCTATCCTTTCCCCCACAAGTCGGCAACACCCTTCACCATGAATGCGCGGTCCTATAGTATATGATCCATGGCTAAATAGAATAGATCTCTTATATAAAGAATACTGATTTACAATGTAAAATACAGAATTGTGCATTACATAAAAACATAACTTTTTTTGTACAGAACAAGAAATTGATGAATTTGCATTGAAAAATATTACTAAGGAGGAGATTGATCAATTAATTCCAAAACTAGGCCATAGAATAAAATTTTTTATGAAATGGGAGGCCTGGTTGAACAAGAATGTGTCTGACTTATTTATTGAAGTAAAAGAACAGCCTACCTCCTTATGTAACATAACTGAAAAAGAAAGTGCAAATGATGTAGAAATACACTGGTCAAAAAAATTAACGCAACAAGAAATTTACATCAAAATTTGGCGAATTTCAAATAAGCGTAACTTCGCGAAAACTGGTCGAATTGAAAAGTTTTTTTCATTTTATAGGGCAAAGCCTCTGCTTTAAGAAGCTCTTATTGGAATTTGCATTCACTCTTCCCATTTCCCGGAACTTTCTCAAAATCATGACCATGTTTTTACTTTAAAAAA
>NW_011954964.1:0-1099 GCF_000949405.1 Vollenhovia emeryi | reverse complement strand
CCAGGGGGCAGGGCAAAAACGACGATTTTTGATAATTAATTAGTCGTTAACTATTGCAAAAATTGCAAATGGTTCAGGACTTTTCTGTTCATCTCGATCCGTTCTACCTTCTCACGAGCTCTGGCACAAATGTTGTGACTCACCCTGTATAGATTCACGATTTTCAGAAAGATTTTAAGATCTACAAGTTGGGCTACCTACATCTTGCCTTGTGACACGCATTAGGCATGTTCTCATATATTGTTTAGTTTTAGATAGAGGGTCTTACTTGAAAGTTTATTATTCATTAAAGACAAATGTCTCGGTAAAGAAGCGTTATAAAAAAATTTTATAGGAATTTGTAAGGTTATTTTCACCTACTTTATATGTCCACGAAAAATTACCAGCTTTTACTGGACACATACAATAAGTACACATATATGTGTGCGTGCGTGTTTCTCTTGCGTGTGCGTGTTTCTCTTGCGTGAGCGTGTGCGTGTCATGTGTGTGTATGGGTTTGTACGTGTGTATGTGTGTAGAAATTGCGTGCATTCCGTACGCAGACACACACGCACACGCACACGCACACGCATACGCGCACGGAAACGTACAAAGATGTTTTACAATTAGATCTATTGTACTACCTGCTAATAGGAGATTTCTCAAGTTATTCTGGATAAAAATTTTAATATAAAAATGTTAAAGATATAATTATTTAATATATAGCACATTTGAAATTAATTATATTGCTTACAAAATTGTGTTTAGATATGACACGGGGCATCCTAGAGACGTTCCAAGACATCCCATGAAAATTGGTACTATATGGGATTAATTCAGATATACATTCAGATACGACATCATGTTTTTAAAAATTGATATAATACAGGGTGCTACGCAAGACTTTGACGTCCGGTCATGGGAAGGTAGAGGGGACTAAGACAAACAGAAAAGTATTGTACTATTTTGCGCTTGGACGAATAGTTATCGAGATACGAAATTTTAAAAATCGCCGTATTAGTCCAACCTACTGGCGAATGTAAGCGCGCGGTGAGAAGCGTCGGCCTAGCGGCCCCGCTCGAGGCGGTGTTCGGCGAGGAATAGAATGGCTGTGCGGGGC
>NW_011954963.1:0-1099 GCF_000949405.1 Vollenhovia emeryi | reverse complement strand
GTGCCGAAATGCATTTGTTAAAGTCAAACGTTTGGGCTCCAAGATGGCGGACGAGTCAGCTCCCCTTTATCTAGTAGCTATGTCTATGCATAACATCTGCAGGCAACGAAGAGATATTCATTAGCGACGACGGAGATAAACTGCGGCTATGCAGCGAGTGTTACAACAACATGGGGAGACCGAATAACTATGTATCGAGAACTGCGTGGCACGGATTTTGTGCCCCGGTTCAATACATAACAACGTTAAAATCATATTGCCATGGGTGCAGAAAATTTGTAATGAACGCCATCCCGGCGTTCTTATGCCGAGATTGCCTAGAGACGTTTGTTATAAATCAACGTCATTACGAAATAAATAGGCTATATAGGAAAAATTTGGAGGAAGAAGTAGTTATAGGGTATTTGTAAAATAAAATTAAATTAGTATAGGGATCGCTTATATACCTTATATATTTTATAAAAGTTTTATACCTTATATATTTTATAAAAGTAGTTGTAAGATATTTATAAGATACTTTTAAGTTATTTTTGTTGTAAGATATTTATAAGATACTTTTAAGTTAATTAACTTTAACTAATCACAAATTGATTCATAATTGATGAAATATATATTTATTACACGAATGAAACAAACATGCGCACTTTTCCACAAATGTAAAAACGTTAATTTATAATGTTTTAGGCTATCTTACACAACAGAAATTGCATGGATTGTATTTTTATATATTAAAAAATTTATAACTAGTAAAAAGAGTTTTTCTTTCTCTTCCCTTTCCCAAGTATATATATATATACAGGGTGTGTCCTAATACCCGTATGTCCCGTAGATGGTAGATAGACCGGGGCAAACTGAATAGAAAAGTCCTATACCATTTTGCAAAATTCGCAATAGTTATCGAGAAATTAATTTTAATGTCTGAGCGAATAAGAGCGTAAAAGGCGGCAGGCCGGACTCGGCAGGCAACGGTGGGGCATCATCTAATAGCGAGAGGTGGAGCGGCGCGCCGAAAAAAAGTTGTCACGCAGCGAGCGGCGAGCTTTTTTGACAACTTTTTTCGGCGCGCCGCTCCACCTCTTGCTATTAGATGATGCCCCAC
>NW_011954962.1:0-1099 GCF_000949405.1 Vollenhovia emeryi | reverse complement strand
TACGCCACAGTCCGGTAGGCTCTACATATCCTCGTGGCGATCGGGCGAATTGCCCGCGCCATGCCGGCGCGGGCACGCCTCAGTGCCGCGAGCCTTGGGGCCCAAACAGGGGCCCCGTAGAGCACCACCGACTTGACTACGTTGGCGTACAACCTACGCACCTTGTCATCCGGGCCGCCCAGGTTGGGGAGGAGGCGGCCCAACTGGGTCGCTCTCGCTCTCGCCCGGTTAGCGGCCGCGGCAAGGTGGCCCTCGAACCTCCATCGGTCGTCCAGGATCAACCCGAGGTACCTCATTTCCCGGGTGATCCTGACGAGGGTTGTATCCACATGCAGGGACAGTCCCTCGGGTGGCTTGCTGCGTGCTCCGACGTGGAACACAACGGCCTCGGTCTTGTCGAGTGCCACCTCGAGGCCCAGCCTGCGGATAGAGCTAACCACCGCTCCCGCTGCCACTCTCCCCCTGGAGAGGGCCTCCCCCCAATCGCGACCCCCGGCCATCACTAGTGTGTCGTCTGCATAGCAGACGACGTGACAGTCGGGGGGGGAGGTAGTCCGCAGCACCGGGTCGTACCCCACGTTCCACAAAAGTGGTCCCAAAACGGACTCTTGGGGTACTTCCCCGGCGCAGTTCCGCCCGCCGGCGCTCGCCGCCTTGGTCGATATACTCGACCTACCTGTTCCTTAAGTAGTCGCCCACGACCCGCTGGAGATACAATGGTATCCCCAGGTGTCGGAGCGACTTCCTGATCATTTCCCAGGGGAGGGTGTTGAATGCGTTGGAGATATCCAACGACACTGCTAACATCACCCCCCCCCCCCCGGGAAGTCACCTCGTCCGAGAGGGCCTGGACGCGACTAATCGCATCCATTGTCGATAGGCCCTCTCGGAATCCGTATTGGGCCCCGTTGATATTGGGGCCCACGTGGGACAGGTGCTGGACGATCCGGCTTGCAATAATACGCTCAAAGAGCTTGCCGGATTCGTCCAGAAGGCATATCGGACGATACGCCGACGGCACGGATGCGTCCTTCCCCTCTTTCTGGAGGAGCACAACGTGGCGCTCCTCCACTGCGGGGGGAAGGACCCTCTCCGGAGC
>NW_011954961.1:0-1098 GCF_000949405.1 Vollenhovia emeryi | reverse complement strand
AATTTTCAACTCATCTTCATTTTTGCCGATTACTGCGCCATCTATCGTGAAACGAAAAAAATGTCTCATACAAAGGTTACATATTTTTTCACGGAGAATCCAAATCTGCAATAAAAACTAGGGGTTTCTATTTAAGGTTTCAAAGTCACCCCCCTCCCGCCCCCGGGGGTGGTGCAGGGGGTCGAGCTTTATGTTAATGGATCACCCTCTTCGAGGTGAACAACTTTTATTGCAACTTTGGTAAATATATCGATGAGGGGAGCCAGCCCCGATGACCTTGACCTTGACATATGTTGTCAAGGTCGCCCTCCTGAGTGGCCTTGAAGAGGTTTTAGCCGTCGCTCGTAGTTCGTTAAAAAGTTATACGCATACAAAGTTGATTAAATAAAGCATAATTTTACGAACCATATACATGTCTTGAAAAGTAAAAAACTTTCCACGTGAAGTTGCTCGTGTGTTTAACACGGCGCGCTGCGCGCGCCCCGCCCCCCTTCCCCCATCGCACCCTCCCCACCCCACCTCCACCCCCTGGAAAGTTGCAAACCCATGTGAAATCGTATATGTACTGTTAGGTACATGCTTAGATAGGAGGAAAGATGTGAAATTTAGAGACCATCATTTTTCTCGGAAATTATTACTTGTACAGTAAAAATGAATAGAACATAAAATGTATATTTTAAAGTGATCAACAACTTTTGTTTAAAACATTTTTCAAAATTTTTAATATTTGTGTCTGAAAATTACATAGAATTGGTCGACATTGTTTTTGCTTCCTCATAGAGGAAGCTTTGTTTTCGTAAAAAAAATTTTTTCCAGTTTTCTTTAGGAATATGTTTAAAATGTTCTAAAACGTCTAAAAATCATATTTTTACAAAATGTCTGTGTGCGTGCGTGCGTGCGTGCGTGTACGCATTTGAATGCTGTGGTTGCTCTAACTTCCGTAAATTTTGAGATGTCGGACTTATTTTCTTTTTAACGTCGAGAATCTCTAAAGGAAGGTTGGTATTGATTTTTGCGATGATCGGTAAATGGGTTTTTTTTTATCTTGAATTTTTTGAGAAATGTCTGTGGTTGCTCTAACTTTTGCAAATTTTGAGA
>NW_011954960.1:0-1098 GCF_000949405.1 Vollenhovia emeryi | reverse complement strand
GACTCCGACGACAGCGTCAGGTCTCACGTGTCCCGCTCGGGGGCCATCAAGAGGAGTAGGAGTAGTGGAAGGGGGAAAGGCGCGAAGTAGGCGCGCCCCCTAGACAACTCCAGCGAGGAGGAGGAAAATCTCCTCCACGAGAAGAAAGATGGGAGGGGTAGGCCCGTCACAACGGGAGAGGGCGTCGAGGCGACCGGCCGTAGGGTGGCCAATAAGGCCCTAAATAAGGTGAAGGAGAGGCGCGACGCGCAGAGGGTCTTCCAGGGGGATTACGACCCCCGGAGGTACGAGGGCGCCGGTAGGCAAAAGAAGGTGAGGGAGTTGGAGGAACAAATCCCCCAACTCCCCACCCGCGATCTTGTGGCGAGAGTGACGGGGTACGCCAGTAAGATCGACGAGGCGGCCAAAACCAGCAAGAACCTTAAAGGCACTCTTGCTGGCCTCATAAGGGACGGGGCCCTTTATACACGGGTCGCGGTAGACACCCTTTCCACAAGGGTGAGAGAAGAGGCGAGCGAGAGGGAGGAGCTGATGAGGGAACAGCTCACAGCCCTCAAAGCTCAGGTCGCCGACCTCCTGCGAGAGAGGGAGGAACGGGATCGGAGGGAGATGCCACCCCCCGACCCACCACAGGCGAGGCGGAACACCACCCCCACGGGGGAGGTGGTACGGGAGGTGGAGATGCCAGAGGTGGCCGCTGATGGGCTGCCAATGGAGTCTCCTCCCCCCGGAGAGACGGCGGCCGACCCGCCCGCGGAAAAGAGGACCTGGGAGGTGGTTACGCCGGATGCGGTCGGCACCTCCCGGGCCTCGACGTCGGGGGCGGGAAAAACGCGGGCGGGGAAGAGGGAGAGGTCCGCCTCGAGGAAGCGGACCAATCCCTCGACCCCTGGGAAGAGTCCCCCTCTACCATCCCCCCACGCCCCGCAGAAAGCGGGGAGACCTCTGCCAAAGAAGACAGAGGAGATCACGGGGGAGTGGATACGGGGGGAGATATAGGAGGCCGTCGATCGGTCCCACAAAGAGCTCGATCGGCGGCTCCAACGGATGGAGGACCTGATCCGGGCTCTGGCCGGCGGTGGGGCCCGTGATAGCGGG
>NW_011954959.1:0-1098 GCF_000949405.1 Vollenhovia emeryi | reverse complement strand
GTAGTTAGACAATAGCTAGCCAACTTTTTAAAGGTTTTCAGCGCCATCTATTCTTTTGTTTACTGGACAGCGACTGGACAAGCACTACATAGCAACTGATTATTCATAAATTCCAGCTAGTACTAAGCTAGTCAATGGCTAGGTAACATATCTAGCGTGATACAGCCACTAGCAGTAAAATAAGATTGGCTAGATCAATTTCCACACGGGTACATCTGAAATCAGTAAATTCACTATATTTCTCATTAAAATACTTGATAAACGCGAAAGTAACTTAAACTAATTAACGGAAAAGGATTTGGAACGATATGAAGGAAATTCAATTCAATTTCAGTACATATATTGTATATACAAATCAAATTAAGTTTATTACAATCACCAGTAAAGTTACAAAGCTGAAAAAGAATAGACACGTCTAAAATCACAGAAGAATATAGAAACCAATCGCAATTGCAATAAATTTCGCGTAATTACAAGTTTCACTCTTACAGCTATAGTCGCTAATCACATATTACAACTGCAATTAATTTCTTAAAATTAAACAGTTGTAGCTACGATAATGAAACTTGACATTAATATACAGAATTACTATGCAAACCTGAAAATATAAAAGTTTACAACGAACTACAGATATTTACAAGTTTCACTCTTGCAGCCACAGTCGTAAAACGCATACTACGATCGCTTTTAATTTCTCAAAGTAAAACTATCGATGTTACGACAATGAAATTCGCTACAGATATATGGATTCGCATTACAAACCTGAAAAAATAAAAGATTACAATGAGATACATAGAATTACCAGTTTCACTTTTACACTATAGCCACGGAACGCTAATAAATATCGAAAATTCCTTATAAAATATCAACTATACTAGAGATAGAACAACGAAATTTGGTACAGACATTCAAAATTACGTTACAATACAGGAAATATAAAGATTTACAATGATTTATTCACCATTCAAAGTTTCATTCTTGACATTCGTACCAAAGTTGACAAAAATCTCTCGTGTCGGCCTTATAATTAGAGAACCGTGCAAGATCCAATATTCACACTTTACAGACTAATGTAGAATTACAATATCTCGAAGAGAA
>NW_011954958.1:0-1098 GCF_000949405.1 Vollenhovia emeryi | reverse complement strand
TTTCCACCGGGTCAAAAAAAAAAAAAAAAGGTGTCACTCAAAAACATTGCCCTAAAAAAAATTCTTTTTTAACAAAAAAATTTTTTACTTATTTTTTTAAGGTCGAAAATTTTTTTTAATTTTTTTGTACAATTATTTCATTGATCTCCAGAACATATATTTTTTTCGTCAAAATCGATTCAGCCGTTTTCGAGAAAAATTACTTTTTTTATTTTACTTACCCCCTCCATAACTCCTATAAAAATGTGATTACAAGGTTAATGTTTGGGATAATTTTATACCACATGGGTGTCAACTTATTACACCAATTTGGATCTGATACATGCGGGGGCAGATTTGCCTACCTTATCCGGCTATACCCTTTAATGGCAACAGAAAAAAATTTATAAACACACTATTACACTTTATTCTATTAATAATGTACACAGTACTATCACATGTATCACAGCACTATCACCTTAATTGTAAGACACGTAGCACCATTACACATTGCACTATCACTCTCACTATCGCCCTTACTATCACTCTCACACAAGCATTTCGTGCATATTAAATCTCTGAAATCTCTGATGCCGCACGAGACCTTTAGCACGCACATTTCGCTGACGAAGCCGTTGAGAGACAACAGAGACGAGAAAACAATTGATGTATCAACTAATTATCTTATTTTTATTTCAGAAACATGTAGATGAGCATGATGACTGCATGAATGAGAGTATGTCAAGTGATGAAAGTGATGTATATGATGTACCAACTTGCAATCACATAGTAGATGAGGTGATAATTAAATATACAGGGTGTCTGATGCAAAAGTAGCAACTTTGAAAATAGTGGTAGATTGGGTTAAACTAAGGAGAAATATCATGTACTGCGGTACAAAGTAACATTAGTTATTGAGTAGTAAATTTACACGTTTGAGCGAATGAGGATGCAGGAGACGGTAGGCCGGACTCGGAAGGCATTTAAAAAAATCGATCGATGAGCGGGGGGTGGAGCGACGCGCGAGATACACCATGGTGGGAAAAAACCTAGGCGCGGCGGGGAGCGCGACGCGGGCGGCGAGCGCGGCAGCGAGCGCGAGCGACGAGCGACCCAAAA
>NW_011954957.1:0-1098 GCF_000949405.1 Vollenhovia emeryi | reverse complement strand
GGGCTACAATCTTCAAACTCTTGCTAATTTGAGCCGCGAAATAAATTTTTGCAACTCCGTAGAGTCGTTTGAGTTTGCGAATTTTTCGAAGTTGAAATCCTTTATTAAATTTCCACCTCGCTTCCTAGTGTAAAAGCATCTTCGAGGAAAATCATCTCAGGGAAGCGAAAGTAGAGGCTTCGCCCTTTAAAATGAGCCCAGAAACATTGTCGTTCGATTTTGTTTCACGAAGTTATAGCACTTTAAAAATTGACAATTTTTCGGCAATATTTTAGTGATCCTTTAATTTTGCTGTCGAGTGTATATTGTTTTTTCCATGTACAATTATCGCAAACGAGATTGTGAACCTGAACCTCAGGGTACAGAAATAAATTCCAAACAGTCCAGAAGTGTTTTGACTCACCGAATATCGCTCCTCCTGCATCCTTACCGCTCGGCCTGCGGGAAGAGCATTCCGGTCCACCACTTTCAACTTGTACACCGCACGAACGTAAACACGAAACACAGAAGGAATCGCGAAAAGAAAAAGGGGACTCGTACGAATAGCAGTACCCGTCGAGCTCCGTGTCTCGCGCCCGGGCATCGAGGACGAAAACCACCCAGTGCCCGGACGTAACAGTACCATCGCTTAAGCTACAACAATTATTTGCAAGTGATCCAACTTTAAATGTGATTCCGCTATATTCAATAACTTTATATTGCGGATTATTGCAATCAAATGTAAGTGGACCATCACAATGTAGTGACAATAGATTTGGATGTGTTAAAATAGAATCTGACGAAATATTTCGTAATAGTGATATATCTAATTGTAAGTTCATTTCTTTCTCACAATGAGATGGCAGCGAGTCCTTGTCACGAATGGCGCACGTGATCACAAGGAGACGTACTGAATTTATGCCGTACGCGATATGAGAAAAGATCAAGTGCTCGCAAACGAATATTGAGTGTCACGTCACCACGATGCATCCGGCTCGAAGGACCAAATGTTTGAGAAATTCCCTTACATTCGAATCTCGTCATGAGATCGAATGATCGCGAAATCTCCGTGAGCGCTGCGAGTGGGTCGGGGGGTGAGAAAGGACGTGCAATACGCGG
>NW_011954956.1:0-1098 GCF_000949405.1 Vollenhovia emeryi | reverse complement strand
ATGTCGAAGCGGTGTCGAATCGACGTCAATTTGACGGCGTCGATGTCAATTCGACGTAGTTTCGGCATCGACCGACGAGTCATTTCTCATTGGATTGTAACTTGTAATACAAAGTGGTTTATAGGACAAACGGGCAGACATATAGATTTCAATGTAATACAATTTGTTGGCGTCTATAATAGTTTGCGGAACGTCACGAGTTTCACCGAGCCTTCGTCAGCCGCGATAATTAAACTGGTAATATTAAGTGAAACAGTCAGTCCTAATTAAATGAAAAGTATGCATAAACTCGAGTGTCAAGCGAGATATAACAGAGACACCGTAGTATAACTAATAGGTCCACTCCGTCATTTGTTTCTGGTGTACGACACGCTCTGCGTTTGCCGAGGCGATATTCAATCACAGAGAACGATAATGCAGCAGGAACTTATGCCCGTCGATGTGACAGCACACGCAGTCCGTGCTTCCGCTCGAAGGGAGGCCGGAATGTTACGAAAGCTCGCATTCGTACTCGGTCTGCTAAGTTTGTCGTCGTTTCGGCCGGTAATGTAATCCGACTTTAATTAATAAGCCGCTCTTACTGGGCATCGCGTAGCTCATCCGCCGTTATCTCTCGCTGCTTACACGCCGGAATTGAGAGAGGATCGATCGAATCTCCGCGGTTAAATTACTCATGAAGCCGAACGAGCGCGCGTTCGACTGCCATCGTTGATTCCAAGGAAGCTGGACAGCGTGGCTGGAAGATCGATAGCGCGGATCCGCGCCTAAAGCCACCGGCGTGAATCGAAATGTTATTTATAACGTTCTTATGCGTGTCGTTTGCGCATCATTTTTAAATTATTAATAAGTATCTGGGATACATGTGAAGTGCAACGAGTGCCAATAAGGATGCAGAGTTGGAAAGAGACAAAGAACGAATTAATCTAAGCTCAAAGTTAAGCGACGCCAGACCTTAGGCCCGGTTTCACCAAACGTCGCTTAACTTTAATCCTAGTTTAATTCGTGTTTGTCTCTTTCTAGAGTGGCAATTAGAAAGAACGAATGAAGCTAAGCTTAAAGTTAAGCGACGTTGGTGACACCAGGCTCGGTTTCACTAAA
>NW_011954955.1:0-1098 GCF_000949405.1 Vollenhovia emeryi | reverse complement strand
TATTTTCCGCGTTTCACCTTTTTGATAATAAACCTACGAGTCTCGTTAAAACCGCGAGATTTGGAGTTATACGCGCGCGATTTAATAGGGGTCTTTTTAATCTTGCACATATGCAAGAATAAGTAAAGACGGAAAGAACATAACCCACCCGAATTTTTGCACATAAGAAGAAATCAACATATATCGTACAACACATTCACATAATACATCAAAGTGGCCAATATTGACCATTAACTCGCCGTATCCCTTCGTTGGGCCAGATTGGACATACCTTTCATTGCTCCCGGCCATACAGTCTGGTCATTTTGACCAGAGATCAGGAAGGAAGAAAACTCCTTCCATAGTCGGTTATCGTCACCGACAAATATTTCGTACGGTTCGAATATACGAGTGACGATCGTATCGCAAAATGCACGACCACGAGAAGTTAATTAAAAGAAAAATATTAATTAAAAACTTTACGGTATGCACGAATCAAATTTATTTTTACTTCCGTTACTTATTTAAACATATTGATCATCTCTTCGTAAAATAATCTTAGAATTCAAAAGTCGAATAGACATAGAAAACAAATTTACTTCGCGTGATTTTAATAATATTCCTCGATAAATTAAAATTTATAATATGGATAAAATTAAGTAATTAATAATTAATTAAAATTTTTTCCTGAAAAACCGATCGCGAAAACCGACCGCGTAAACCGACCGCGAAGATGCGTGTAATTGTGCATGTCGTTCATGCGATACGCATCTTGACAATACATATTATGTATCAAATCAAATATAGAAAATATGAAAAAGAAATGGATAGGTTACAAAAGATTTGCTCGACAAATACAGCAAGACTATATTTGCTAAGCCATATTTTGTGTAATTTTTGCAACAACTCAAGATGGAAAGTAAATTCAACATATCATAATATGAGCAATAGAGTTTCATTAGATTAAAAGAGTGTAAAAGAAAATTAAAGGCCCTGCTGCAGAAAAGAATGAATCCCAGATCTTCCGGATTACCTCCGATAGCGGTCATTTCGGCAGGGAGTTAACGACGATCGTTTCTCAAATCATGCAATCTCGTATATTTTCAGTTTTATTGAAAG
>NW_011954954.1:0-1098 GCF_000949405.1 Vollenhovia emeryi | reverse complement strand
ACCAAACGCGAAACCGTCCCGGCGGCGACAGAGCAGCGCGGGCCCGGACGCGATCGTACGGGGCGAAACGGACGGAGGAGGATCTCACCGGCACCTCGGCTCCCCCGGGATCGGCAGGCGGCAACGGCTCGTCCTGGACTTCCACGGGAACTCGCGCTCGTGGGCGGGAAAACGGCGGCAGCGGTAAACCGGGGTCCTCACTCTTACAAGATCCGCAACAGGCTACCCCGAATTTTCCGCGATCGCGGGTCGATAGTTCGGGGCCTCCCCTCCCGCGCGCGCGGCAGCTCGCGCGTCGCGCGTGCCCCGCGGCCAATCGCGCGACGGCACGCGACAACGCCGGCCGCGATATTTTCTAAATCGGGCGCAGGTGCCCGCGGTATCGCCAAATCCTCCCGCGGCATTTCCTCGATAGGGCTGTCGCAGCGGCTCCCCCGCTGGCGCCCCTCAGGTAGAGTGCCACGGGCCCTGGTCTCTCTTTCTCCCGGCTCGCTGCTCCGCGTTCTCGGCTCTCGCTCCGCATGCCCTTCCGCCGTGC
Organism: Vollenhovia emeryi; assembly: GCF_000949405.1. Lineage (NCBI taxonomy): Eukaryota > Metazoa > Arthropoda > Insecta > Hymenoptera > Formicidae > Vollenhovia > Vollenhovia emeryi. The sequence continues at coordinate 560 of NW_011954954.1, read as the reverse complement.
TCGCCGCGGAATTCGCCCGTCAGCCGGGCCTCTCCTCTCTCCCGCCGTCCTCTCATCCGTCCGTACTCACACGCTCGTTTTCCATGATAACCGAAAAAAACAAATAATCAGAATAACGTCGGAATTTCCGAATAACGGTCGCCTCTCTGGAGACTGCGGCACGGTTTTCCCTAATCTCGGCCTGTTGCCTTGAGGGAGGAACCCGGTGGACGCGCTCGCGGGACGGCAACGTCACAACTTAAATAGGATATCCTTTTTTAGATATAATAGGGATATCCTCATAATATATCCTACGGACATTCAGCGTACGTCCAAGTTGAAATTCATTATCTTAAATTTTTAATATATTATTACGACGTTTATAAACATATTAATTTTTTATTATTGAATTATAGTTACGTACTTTAAAGAAATCGAATATATTTCTTATTACTAAAAATATTTTATTAATATTAAGTTGTACATAAATTATATGGTAATTATTTAGATTAACACACCCACCTCCAATAACCTTGGGCTTGACATATATTATAGAGGTCACCCTCCTGAGTAACCCTCAG
>NW_011954953.1:0-1098 GCF_000949405.1 Vollenhovia emeryi | reverse complement strand
AAAGAATAAAAGATACAGTGGAGAGGGTGGAAAAAGAGGTGGGAGATGGGAGGAAAAGAGGATGGTGGGATGAAGAATGTAGAGGGCTAAAAGAGAGAGTAAAAGAGGAGTTATGGAGATGGAAAAGGACAGGGGGGAGGGAGAGGAATATAGAGAAAAGAAGAGGGAGTATAAGAGAGTATGCGAGAAGAAGAAAAGAAAGGAGAGGGAGGAATGGGAGGAAGAGAAAGTGTGAAGACAGAGAGGCAAGTATGGAAGGTGGTAAGAAGAGAGAGAAGTGGGAAAAAGGGGGTGGAGCAAGGAATTAAAATGGAAGAGTGGGAAGGGTATTTTAAGGAAATACTGGGAGGAGAGAGTAGAATGGAGGGTGAGAGGGGAAGGAGAGAGAAATAAAGAAAGAGAGGACAAAGAGGAGGAGATAAGTGGAGAAGAGATAGAAAGAGTGATAAGAAGTTTGAAGGATGGTAAGGTAGCAGGAGGGGATGGAATTGCTAATGAAGTATGGAAATATGGAGGAGAAGAGATAGGAAAATGGCTATGGAGGATATGTAATAGGGTGTGGAAAGAGGAGGGATGGCCGGTAGAATGGAGTGAGGGGGTAATAGTACCAGTATTGAAAAAAGGAAGGGGAAAAAGGTAGAAGAATATAGGGGGGTGACTTTAACGCAAACGGCGTATAAAGTATATGCAACGGTATTGGCGAAGAGACTGAGGGAAGAGGTGGAGAGGAAGGGGATATTACCACCGAGTCAGGCAGGGTTAGGCAGGGGAGGGGAACTATTGTGATCTCAGATATAAGGGTTAAATTATATGATAAATAGAAAGACGGCGGAGAAGAAAGGAGGGATGGTGGTACTGTTTTTAGATATGAAGGCGGCATTCGACTCAGTAGATAGGGATATATTAGTGGAGAGTATGAGGAAAAAGGGAGTAAGGGAAGGGTTGGTGGAAAGATGTGAAGAGGTGTTGAGGGAAACGGTGGGGAAAATAAGGGTGGAGGAGAAGGAGAGGGAGAGATTTTGGACAGGAAGGGGAGTAAGGCAGGGATGTCCATTAAGTCCATGCTTGTTCACGCTGCTGTTGGCGGACATGGATGAC
>NW_011954952.1:0-1097 GCF_000949405.1 Vollenhovia emeryi | reverse complement strand
CAGCGCTACGCGTCGAATATTGCGTGACTTTGCATCAAAATCTATCGCGACCACACAAAGAGCGTTATCGCGAACGTAGTTTCTAATTAATCCGCTATATTGATAGTACGGATCCATTCCACTTCTTCCGAGCGATATTCCAAACTTGTTGATCGGCATTTCGTTGTCAATTGGTTGAATCACTCACATGCAGTTTAATTTATAATAAGTCCAGCCTCGCGGAGTTCTTCGATGATCGACATGATTTCGTTATCGTGATCATTGTGACCCGCTTGGCGAGAGGCCTCAAGCAATCGAAAACGATCTACAAGCTCGTTGGGATCGTCCCAATGAACATAATCGATATTGTTGTTGTTTAGCGGTACACGGCATACCTTCTCCAACACCTTTTAGCAAGGGTGCAATTATATTTCTATACTTGTGTCCCTTGTTACTCTTTACAGGATTATGCATGTTATGATCACGTCTATGTGCATTTGTTGCCAAAAGTATACTTTTGTAGTTGCGTTTATCAGATTTTGTAACTATCTTCTTCAGGAAATTTTTTGAAAATCAGTTCGTAAAGGCCTTGTGTACCGGTATACTTTTTTCCATCTACGATTATATCATCGTTCTTATCCAAATCGATACGTTTGTTACCAATCATCGTTCCATTGTTGCTGAAATAAACACCGTAAACACTATCTATATTGACGGATTTTGTACCGCTTAAGACAGCTCATAAATACTTTTGTCCCAACGGACCGTAGTGCGTTTTTAAAATTTTTTGCCCCTCGACCGTTTGTAACTTGTGTCGAACGGACGTCACGAGAGGTTCGTTAGGGATTTCGAAAATTTCTTCGACGGAGAGTGTGTGCGGATGTTCGTACGATAATTCGCTCGGCTGTAAAATTTTAGCTGTTTCATTCAAAGTAGCTGGAACGGTGATCGATCTTCTCAAAGATGATTTAATCGGTGTTGAAACCATGATGGGGGAATTGTCAAACGAAGCGTTTGATCGGTTTCGTTTAAAATTTGGTTCCACGTACTCTTCCTCTCCCGAGGATAATGTTTCATAAAGTTCAAACGAAACGTTTGATTGTTTTCGTTTAGGTTTT
>NW_011954951.1:0-1097 GCF_000949405.1 Vollenhovia emeryi | reverse complement strand
AGAGAGAGAGAGAGAGAGAGAGAGAGAGAGAGAGAGAGAGAGAGAGAGAGAGAGAGAGAGAGAGAGAGAAAGAGAGAAATAATTATATGCGCAACGTCACTTTAAAATAAAAAGTAATATGTCACTCACTGATACGAGTCGCAACAGCAAAGTTGTACATTGCTAACTATATATGTTAAACTGTAACAATACAAAAATGTATATGATTATTATAGACTAATTATGCAAAATCGAAACTATTGTATTAAATATACTTTATATTTTATATTTAAAAAAATTGGTATTTATTAAAACAATTATATAGAATACTGAAAGTCTTCCTTTTAAATATGAGCTCACAAAATTTTATACGTATGGTTTTGTCTCTAAAGCCCACTTTACACGATCTATAATTCGCAACAGAATTCGAGACAGAATTTCATTTTTAAATTTTTATGTGTCGTGTAATACAGAAAACATTTGAACAATCAGAATTATAATTATAATGCTCCAATTTTATAAATAGAAAAGATGCATCAAATATGTGTAGTGCATGAAAATGCGTGATTGATTAATTGTATCTAGTCTAATGAAAAACCTTAAGCATTGATTGCTGTGAGTATTTGTGTCCAATCGGCAGGGAAAACGGACCTCATCCATATGTAAATATTATAACCTACACTAACCTAATCTACAAACATATGTCAATTTAATATATGAAATTATAAAATAGAATTCTATCTTGAACTCTGTCGCGAATTATAGATCGTGTAAAGTGGGCTTAACACTTATTCGAATGCTCGTTGGAATCATTTGAATAAATAAAATAAAAGCACCGAACAGATGATTCATTTTGCACAAGTAGCAAATAACAAAAATGTAAGACACTTACCTTACGATTTCTCTGCCGTTGCCCGATGCCGCCTAAGCCTGCTCCTCCTTTCAGATTTTCTTGTTGCACTTACACTCACAGCATTTACTCGCGAAAATCGATCGCGCAAAATTTCGGACACTCCCGTACGCGATGTAAAATACCGTGAAATGCAGTAAGCGACGTTCTTTACTTCCTGCCCGTTCGAATTGCGAAGAACGACAGAGCGAATTACGCCGTGAACGCC
>NW_011954950.1:0-1098 GCF_000949405.1 Vollenhovia emeryi | reverse complement strand
CATGGACCTAAGAATCTCTGGACCGAGCATACGGCGAGGGAGCTGGCAAATTTGCGGTAAGGGGGGCGAGAGTGCTCTCCTTTTCTGTCCTCTTGGACCTCTCTTTCTACAAGAGGTCACAGTGACCTCTTGTAGAAAGAGATACCATGAGATACCAAGAGGACAGAAAAGGAGAGCACTCTCGCCCCCCCCCTTACCGCAAATTTGCCAGCCCCCTTGTCCGTTCTCCCACTTCGTGCTCGGTCCAGAGATTCTTAGGTCCATGGAGGCAACGAGCAGTCCATAGTTATATAGTCAAAGCCCTGAGTCGCAAATCGCTAGGTTATAGGAAAGTTCTCTAACGCAGCGGTCAACACGAGGCGTCCCTTTGCAAACAAGGAAGCATCGCGAGACACGAGCTAGCCACGAAAACGTAAACAAATGCGAATCGCTGCAGGCTCGTGCCAATGTATAAGACTGTAAGGTCATCATTGCAAGGATGATAAGGGTGCCTAAATCCATAATGAATTTTTATTATTTATACGTTTCCTTCCTATTATTTTTACGTTTCCTTTTATTTCTTTATTTATTCAATTGGTTTATATTTATTATGCGTAAAATAAATTTTAATGTATAATTTCAACATTTTTGGAAAGAAAAAGGTTACATGCTGGTCAAGAACGGATTTCTATTACTCAGTTATTATATACGCTTCTTCTGTTCTTTATTTCTTTAATTACTTTATTTAATTAATTTATTCTTTTTATACATATCACGAGACACGGTAGTGTCTCGCGCCAAGTGTAAGCGAAGCTAGTACCACGCGCGCGAGACCGACCGTGTAAGTTTACGCGAGTACACGACTTGACGGGACCTCAGATTTTTTTTTCTCAACAATGGCTGATCCCACGAACTTGAGACTGCGCTTAATCGATAGCTTGGGTACGATTTGCATAATAAAACTATTTTTACTTTTCTCCTACGTGCTCCATGAGTAGAGATATTACAATGCAAAGTCCAGGAGTCTGAATTTTCACGTAATTTTTTTTAAGAAACGTCGTCATCGTGGTCGTCGTCGTCGTTATCAACCAGGCCAAATTCCATCTCACTTTTCTGCCG
>NW_011954949.1:0-1097 GCF_000949405.1 Vollenhovia emeryi | reverse complement strand
TTGGAATCTCTGTACTTCACAACATGTTCCTTGGCAGTGGTAATCCAATCGTAATCGATTTGTCTCAATGATATACAACGACTCGTGGCTGTAACAAGATTTATATTAACTCATCAATGAAACATTGTCTTCTCTTAATTACGATAAATGCTAAATTATTATAATGGTTAACTTACTATAAATAATTGTACGATCGTTTATTTCTAATGCCAACTTGTATGCCAATGTCCATATTTCAGCCTCGCAGTCTTCATACCGATATAATTGAGCATATTCACCGGCCGTTATCAGCATGCAAAGTATAAGCTTAGGCTCCCAATCGTTGACAATTTTTTTCTATTGACAATAAAGTACGCTCACATGATTACTGGGCTACAAGCTTTCGATAATAGCCCGACACAATAAATATTCTCTAGCAACTTACAAAGTAGCGACTAAACAGTTGCTTCCACTTCTTCAAACAGTTTTGCAGATACAACTTAAGATTGGTGTCCCTTTTTACATTTATCATAGTGTAAGCAGGAACTACATTTGGAGATTTGTTCTCGACTAGATCTCGTAGCTTGGGAGCGCACAGAGCAAACGTTGTACTTTCTATTTCCAACTGAGTTTGCTTAATCATGACTCGCAAGTTCTCTGCAAAGGTAAAAAGACTTAAATTAGCTTCCGAGCACAGAACAGCTACGGAGTTCGACTTTTTCTGCTTCAAATCGTGTATAGCTTACTCATGGTACTCCAGAATAGAGCTCTTATAATTGAAACCTAAGAAATAATACCCTAATAACTGTACCGTGTGTGCATATTGATCGCTCGGCTGTAGCTTCCTCAATTTTTCCAGAACCGCTGCCACGCCGTTCGCAAATGCGACCTGTACCTCCAGTAAACTGTTGACTTCACGCAGACACAACGCGGTAACGTCGTACTTAGAGATATCGATTGAAAGTCCCAATTCGCTCTTTATCTCATCTTCATCACTGGTCAAGCGGTCCAACATAGCTAAGCTTGCGACTTCTTTGGGCGTAATTTTCTTAATGTGCACCCATCTGCGATAAGCTTTTGTGTTTGACTGGTTATACGTTAACAAGGCATTCAATGCG
>NW_011954948.1:0-1097 GCF_000949405.1 Vollenhovia emeryi | reverse complement strand
CTTAAGCGACGTATTCAAGAGTACGTGTAAACTATTATAAATAAAAAAGATCCAGACGACGGCTTACCACCCCGAAAGCAATGGAGCTCTGGAAAGATCGCATCGCACTATCGCAGAATACTTGCGACACTACATAGATGAGGATCAAAGTGATTGGGATGAATGGATCCCGTACGCAATGTTTACATATAACACGACGCCACATAGCGCAACAGGGTACACGCCACACGAACTGATATACGGGCACCAAGCGACTCTACCTACGGCCCTGACTCAACCGCCGCGACAGACGTACTCGTACGACGACTACGCGCAAGAATTACGCGAGAGAATGCGAGCTACGCAACAGGCGGCGAAGGAACAATTAATAATCAATAAAGAAAAGGCGAAAGCCCAATATGACAAACGAACTAAAAGTGTGATGTTTAAAGTAGGGGAAAAGGTACTCCTACACGACGAAACCGTAAGGAGAGGACGCTCGAAAAAACTAGATGCTAAATGGATAGGTCCATACATCATTTCAGAAAAGCACTCAGAAGTAAACTATACGATAAAAAAGGGACGACGAAGCCTACGAGTGCACGCAAATCGAATAAAACCCTTTGTCGAATATTAGGAGATTAGAACTACAATCGAAGGGAGAAGGGACAGGAATGAAGGATAGAAGATAGGATAAATAAATAAAATAGAAACAGTTCAAGCAAAAGTTAAATATAATTACGAAAATAAAAATATGCGTATAAATGAATCCAAGAAAAAGTCAATTATAAATGTATATCAGTATAAGTATGACGAGGTACAGAAGTATATGTGGGTATGTATGACGATGTATACGACGGGCCAAGACAAAAGGGAGTGAGCACCCGCCATCTCCGCCGCAATAGGCCGAAGAGCCAACGTCTGTAAACAAGACAGGAAATCGAGGTAACGAAAAACGAATGCAAAAGGAACAGTAAGCAAAGAAAACAAGAGGACACTCACCTCAGTGAAAGTAGACCCATCGGGCCCCCGATGCGACGTGAAGGGAAATCCACAGCGAACCCTCGCGGTACGCCATCGCCTCCCCATAGCTAGGGGGTGGGTCGTACGCAGGGGGA
>NW_011954947.1:0-1097 GCF_000949405.1 Vollenhovia emeryi | reverse complement strand
AAATAAAATTGTGATAGTCATAATGACGTCATTATGAGTTTTATGTTCTATCTGGGTTGGGATTATTGTTAGTCAAATCAAGACCTTTTTATGACTACTTTTTATATTATACATTTTTATAATAATAAGCATTTATACAGTCAAGAAACGTATCACATTTTCTAAATATTAAGAAAAAAATTTTTTTTTAAGAAGTCAATATACAAGTCATTTTTAAGTCATCTGAAATTAAGATTTTTAATCATGACCAAAAAATGACGTAAATTTGGTCAATTTGATGTCAAATTGACATTATTTTGACTTTTCTGTTCTCCTTGGGTAGCTATTGACTAGCTTAGTACTAGCTGGAATTTATGAATAATCATTTGCTATCTACCCATACAGCACAAAAACCTTTCAGAAATATTTCAGAAATATTTCATGTGATAGATTGAAACGTTTCATAAATATTGCAAAATGTTTCTGCAATAGCTCTGAGACAGCTCTGGAACAGTAAAATGTCCGCGATTCTTACACTTGTAAGCTTATAGAAAGGTTTCTGTAAGGTTACAAAAATCTCTTAGAAATATTTCAGAAATATCGCAAAATGTTTCTGCAATAGCTCTGAGACAGTTATGAAACAGTAAAATGTCCGCGATTCTTACACTTGAAACTTAATAGAAGGGTTTCTGAAAAATTACTAAAAGCCGGTTTTTCCAAGTGTCAGGTAGCTTACCTCTCATAGTTAAAAAGCATATAGCAAAAGTAGCCACCTTGAAAATAGTGGTAGATTGGGTTAAACTAAGGAGAAATATCATGTACCGCGGTACAAAGTAACAATAGTTATCGGGGAATTAATTTACACGTTTGAGCGAATGAGGATGCAGGAGACGGTAGGCCGGACTCGGAAGGCATTTAAGAAAATCGATCGATGAGCGGGAGGTGGAGCGACGCGCGAGATACAATGTTTATGTTTCGGGTCGCCCGTTGCTCGCGCTCGCTGCCGCGCTCGCCGCCCGCGCCGCGCTCCCCGCCGGGCCTAGGTTTTTTTCCACCACGGTGTATCGTGACAGACACGGGAATAGGAACTCGTACAGGCGTTAGAACCTACCCTGCCG
>NW_011954946.1:0-1097 GCF_000949405.1 Vollenhovia emeryi | reverse complement strand
TTTAGAGATGGTATGTCCTCGTAGTCTACATCAATAGTTTCAATATAGACATCTCCTCTCGCGTCATCCAAGAGCATATCCTTCAGCCATTCCCGTTTTTCGTGTCCCTTGACGTAGACGAGAAACGGTGTCTCAAGATCGTCATCATCTTCCATGCCGACCACAGCCGTTGTACTCAGACTTCTAGCCCTGCTGTATGGAATCATTCCATCTTCCCATCGTACTCCATGACGATTTGCAATCAACCAGGATGCCTAATGTTGCTCCGCTTTGGTGAGAAACCTCCATGGTACGGAACATGTGAAAATGTAGTGAGAGAGAACGCGTCCCTCTCGGAGAGCGGCAAATTCCTTCACAACAAAGTTACCGCTGACGACGAAGCCTTGCAGGTCCACAAACGTCGGTATGGACATGATTGAATACGTCGAGAGAAGGAGGAATACTGCGGTTGCTCTTGATGCATAGTAGATTTTAAATCGTTTCACCCCCTCAAAACTGTATTGGAAAGAGGGGAAACCATTGTGTCCAAAACGTAGTACTTAGGGAATTTTGCGCACGACGCTGGTCAGCGGATTGTACTGAACCACACGATCATGTATGATGAGACAGTACGCAGTGGTATTCACTGGCACATTCTCCTTACACTCAAATTCCAATCTCACGTCCACAGTCGCGCTCTTGACTGACTCGTTTTGTCGGGAGCAATCGATAATGATAAACGGTCCTTGCTCTAGAAAATTGTTGGTAGTGAGACCGGGCATAAGAACCTCGTTTCCGAAATAGCTCTTCCGGAACCGCGAATACGCATCATACAGACTCGACCATTTGTTTTTATCGAAATCCATATTCATATCATCGTATGGATAACATTCCGAATTCAGATAGAGTTTCACGTTGCTCAATTTGCAGTGACTGAATTGGCGCACATTCTGGGACATGATATTCTTCCGACCTGTTTGCAGAGCAAAGATAAGATACCGCGGCTTCTCGAGCTGAGTAGCCGTTTTAATAGTCCATGAATGTTTAGTCGTCTGTTGCAATAGCGGATACTCCTACAGATCCCATGAACGAAATCCCATATTGAGGTATTGTCCGCT
>NW_011954945.1:0-1097 GCF_000949405.1 Vollenhovia emeryi | reverse complement strand
AATCTCATAAAGTATTTGTAAAAGTATTTTTTTTTTCATAAAATAAATAAAGGCTGTAAAAAGGTTATTCGGCGCCGTTAAAACTCAGCTTCTATGCGTGGATAATAAATTATTTTACGTTTATATTGTTTAAAAAAAATCAAACGTCAATATAATTGTTTGCCTTGCGAAGAAAGAATACAAATATTATTAAAATGAAAAAAAAGGATTCAAAATTAGAAAGAATACGAGAAATGCGAAAAGATCCATTATTTCGAAAAAAAGAAAAAAAAATTTAGAAAGAATAAGAAATTTGCGAAATAATCCTTTGTTTAAACAAAATGAAAAATTACTTAATTTATTAAGAAAAAGGAAAGAAAGATTAAATCCGTTGTATAAAAAACAAGAATATGCAAAAAATTTAGAAAGAATAAGAGATCTTCGTCAAGATCCTATTTATAAAGAAAAGGAAAATTCAAAGAATCAACAAAGAATTTTAGAACTACGACACGATTTATTGTACACTAATCAAGAAAAAGAAATAAATTTACAAAGATTAAAGAAAATACGTTTAGATCCTTTATATAATAAACGAGAAAATGAAAATAATTTAGAAAGAATAAAAAATTTACGTCAGGATACTATTTATAAAAAAAGAGAAAGTGTAAAGAATTTACAAAGAATTTTTGATAAGCGAAATAATTTATTATATAATAAACAAGAAAATGAAAAGAATTTAGAAAAAATTAGAATTTTACGAAAACATTCTTTATATAAAAATTCTGAAAAAAATGAATTTAGAAAGAATTTTTGAAAAACGGAAAGATCCATATTATAGGAACCAAGAAAATGAAAAAAATACCAAAAGAATAAGGGAATTGCGTAAAGATTCTTTGTATATCGCTAATGAAAGAAATTACTTCAAGAAACATAAAAGATTATTAAGACTTGATGATTTTTATAATTTTCGAGAAAATTACATTAACTCAATTTATAAAAAAATAAATATCGGTGATGAAGATAATGAATATTCTCAAAATTTATTAATAATCAATTTTTTTAAAAATAGACAATATGGACCTGACATATTATGTTTTTGTTGTGATAATGTTGTGTGT
>NW_011954944.1:0-1097 GCF_000949405.1 Vollenhovia emeryi | reverse complement strand
GCAAATCGAGTAGCGCAGCAGCATCTAACATTTTAATGTTACTCGTTTGAATTAAGAGCGAAAGCGTGGCAGAAAAAGCTTATGTTTTAATATAATCATTAGCTTTCAATTATTATTTAATTTATAAAGGTTGTAATATTTATCATTAAATATGACTTAAAAATGACAGTAAAATGACGACATTTTTATGCCGACAATATATCGTCACAAATATCACGTTTATTTAACGTCATTATTTAGTCTCTTGACGTCAAATGACGAGAAGTGACCTTAAATCGACGTTATAATGACGACATCTTGCTACCTGGGCAATAGGTTGGATTGTGTTCGTCTATCTCTAATTGTATCCAACAAGAAAAGGAAAGTAATTTAAACGGTTATGTAGAGGGCTTGCCTCTATCGGCCCATATCTGGGAGTGCCTGCGGGAAGCATCTCGGATTAGCAGTGTTATAAAGCTGGGGAAGCAATGCATGCTGTTAGTCATGATGGTGGCTAACTCTAACTTATTATTAATTAATATAAATCCCTCAAATAGGCACTCAGAGAAAGGTAACTGTTTCAAGATCGCGGGGGAGGAAGTGAAATTGTAACTTCAGATGCTGTTTTAGTAGAATGCTCAGATGGATTCTTCGATTATAATAATCGATTCATTGCCGTCATCACTGCATTCTTGGCAACTTCTGATTCATCTTATTGTAGTAGGGAGACCCGAGAGTGAGTAATATAACTGCGGTTAACCTTGATCTGAAATTGGAACGAGTACGTGGCAAACCAAATGTGATTGCGTTAACTACTTCATGAAACCCAAAAGAAATAACTAAAGTTAATAGAAATTTGAGAACGTGAGAACGGTAAGTCTTCGCTGCGTGCCAATCTTAGCATGAGATTCCGTCTGTTCGAGGGTACCCTGTGAAATTGCCCCTGGAACGACTGGGAACTGAGGTTGGTTACGACGGAGAAGGTCCCCCTTTCTTTTGCGGGGTTCAGACCAGGTGACTGGTGTTGACGACGTGGAGGAGATCGGTAAGGACTGGCGGCTCAATGCCAGTTCGAGGGGAGGTGGTAGTTTCCCGCCGGAGGAACGCCGTTACGAAGG
>NW_011954943.1:0-1097 GCF_000949405.1 Vollenhovia emeryi | reverse complement strand
GTTAAAGGATATCTTACCATCTGAAAAATATTTACATTTTATGTCCTTGCACTTTGCAATTAGAATTCTACTTAGTACTGATTTGTATATGAAGTATTTACAATATGCACAATCGTTATTAGAATATTTTACGAAACAATTTATAGTTCTTTATGGAGCAGAGTATATTTCACACAATGTACATGGATTGGTTCATATTGTTGAAGATTGTAAACTTTTTGGAAATTTAGATCTTTACAGTGCATTTCCATTTGAAAATTATTTGCAACATTTAAAACGATTGGTCAGGAAGCCTGATGTTCCATTAGCGCAAATTTTAAATCGTATTCATGAATCACAGAATTTATTAGTAACTGCATCATCAAAAAAAGTAGAATTGCAAATGGCACAAAAACATCATGAAGGTCCTCTGCCAGCAGAAAATTTTTCTGTTCAATACAAAAAGTTGATAATAAATAATACTTCGTTCACTACGCGTTTTGGAGATAATTGTTGTCATTTAAAAGATAAAAGTATTGTATTAATAGAAAATTTTGCAACAAAAGGTAATAATTATTATTTAATTGGAAAAAAGTTTATCAATGTAATGGATTTTATTTCTGAACCATTCTAGTCTTCAAATTTAGATATACAGGGTGATTCAGACCACCCATACAGCCCTTTTATTTCGGAAATAGAACATTTCAGAGAAAAATGTTTCAGACAAAAGTTATACGGTTTTAAACGGGCTATATAATGAAAAAATAAATTTTCGAAAAAATAAATCTTTTATGGTTATATGGAGGTCGCTGTCATTTTTTTAAATGGAACTCCCTATTATTTATTATACTATCTTATTCTACTAATTAATATGAACAACTTTTGTCTGAAACATTTTTTGATTTGCTTAATACTTTTTGAGACATTCAAGACAAAATTTACAACTTTTTACATGTTTAGCTTATAATATCTCGATAACTGTTTGTCGGAGGGAAAAGTAGTACAGGACTTTTTTACTTGATTTAGTCTCAGGAATATGCTGTTGCAATGGTGTTTCAATTATTGACATTTTTGGTGTATGTAAATTTTATGTGTTACAATACATAAACCATTGCAAC
>NW_011954942.1:0-1097 GCF_000949405.1 Vollenhovia emeryi | reverse complement strand
TCCACAAGTGGTCCAGAACCGGCCTAGCTATCCTACTTGTATCATTATTCTATTCAAAAAGTATTGAGGTAAGATGATAAAAAAATGAATATTTTACAAGATATTTTGTAATTTACGTCAAAATATTGGAACTTTCAAACCTTAATAACTCAAAAAGTTCTTAATAAAAAATACTTTATTATAGCGTTTTGGAAAGCTCTCGAGGTTAGCTACAAGAATATGTAATAAAAAATAGGGGATGCTATTTAAAAAAATTGGTGTGACTTTTATGTGACCTTCAAATATTTCTTCACGATCAAACCAATGGTACCGTCTTATGGCCCCCTCGAAACTATACAACTTTTGTCTGAAACTTTTTTTGATTTGATGTGCAGTTCTCGAGATTTTTCGTCGTCTCAAGATAAAAAACTCACCCTGTATATGCAATATATAACTTTACGGTACTTACGCGTTACATTGTTTCTTGGACGACATATCCAGAGGAACGTAATGATTCATTCTTCTAACACTGTATTGGAAACACCGGAGAAATCGACTTACTTCGACGGCGACGACTGACACTCTGAGGGCGTCTTTACTAGTTGAAGTCCCAGGAAAATTGTTAACTTACCCCACCCTTAACCCTACATCTTCCCCTACCCACTCATATACAAGAATAAGATAGAATGTGATAGAAAATATATTGTTAGTTACATTTTACAAACAACAATTCTATATCTCCAACAGAGTTTCTCCCCCAACCAGTAAAGAATTTTAATCCTCCCACTAATCTGATTACTCCAGTAAAGAATTTTAATCCTCCCACTAATCTGATTATTCCAGTAAAGAATTTTAATCCTCCACTAATCTGTTTTCTCTGTAGAAAATTTGCCGCACCGTCGGGCCCAGTCCCATATCCCCTCCCTTTCCTTACCCATATCTCCGCGCCCGCAACCGAGCCCCCTCGCCCCAGACCTCTCCCTCCCCGCACCACGGTTAGGGCCGCCGCGTAGGGTCCCATAGGGTAAGGACCGCCGTATCCCCCTCCCCCGCGGTTAGGACCGTCGTATAGGACCACCGTATCCCCCTCCCCCGCAGTTAGGGCCGCCGCGTAGGGC
>NW_011954941.1:0-1097 GCF_000949405.1 Vollenhovia emeryi | reverse complement strand
TGCAATCGTCATCTTGCTCTGTATTTGGAGTAGCAAGAGTGCTTGTAATAGTATTCGAGGTACTCGTACTCGTAGTAGTACTCGATAAAATATCACATTTTAATCGTTTACTCTGTTCGGTAATACTTTTCTCTTTTATGTATTGCGTATCAATACTTGCAGCATTTCTTTTTTTGTATGCTTCTTTAGCTTCTGTAATATATCGTGGATCTCTAATTGGCATGTGTCTGTTATACCGGCTATCCAAGATTTCTGGAAGCATGCATTCATTATAAAACCGTGTCAACAACGGTAGCATCTGATTTCTCCAAAATGCTTCATCTCTAGCAACACGTATTGTTGTTAAGCTTTTTGGTGTCCATACAGCGAAAATACAATAATCACGCTGTGTTATATTTAACTGACCCTGAACCTGATAGAAGAATCGGTGATTTCGATTCATTTTTTCAGGATTTTTCTTATCAACAATGCTTTTCCATTGAGGCAATGTTTGTACGGCTTCTTCCGCAGTTAAATGTTCTGCTGACGAAGGACATTTAATCTCTACCACACCATCCTCGTCAATAAGCCCATCAGGAGAAGCTCCCAAGCATACATTTTCACAATCAATGAAAAACCCACACATTTTTATTTCTTTATTCAATTTTACAGCTAATTCTTTCCTCGCAATTTCCTCGTTATCGCGACCATATTTCATCGCTGCAGTGTCAATTACTGGCGGAAATAAGATACTTTTAACAACTGCTGCGCAAGATGTAGTGGGTCTCATGCGACATACAGTTCCAAAATTCGAAGCCGTCAACATTTCATTTCTCAACGCGTGCCACAATTCCGATTCTCTTTGGTGTACAGTATTACGCTCTATTTCCTTCCAATTTTTAGCGTTTTCAGACAACTTCTTCACGTGATGTAAACGAAGTTGCTCAAAAACATCAGATGCAAGATCTGGTTTTTGTGATTGTGGTCCATAATGACGGTCTGTTCCTCGCTGCTGTTTGAATGTCTTCTTCCTTCCATTTACTTGTCGAGATTCTCTGGTTCTTGCAACTTTCATTTGTCGTCGCTTTTCCAAATTCTCGATAAAGGAAGGAACACTC
>NW_011954940.1:0-1097 GCF_000949405.1 Vollenhovia emeryi | reverse complement strand
GCTCTGCTAGATTTTTTTTCTTCACTTGTAGAAAAATTTTATGTGCATGCACCTTGTGTATCACTTATACACACTTTTTGCGCGCGCGTGTGTGTATCCGTGTGCGTGCGCGCGCGTGTCTACGCGCGCACCTTATATATCACTTTTTAACATTTTTTTACCAAGTGTACGTGATAGCCGCATGCGTTAAGTGTCAGACTGTTAACCGCGCGAGCCCGGTTCGATCCCCGGCGAGCCGTCTTTTTTTTCTCGATATTAATTTTATTATGTAGAAGGTGGAGGGGGGGGATTAGTCATGCGGCTCACACGTACACCGTACCTAACTCAGTCGCTCTGACTCAGGGTTAGTGGGGTGTGGGGTGTACGAAGGTCTGTGTGTGGATTGGGGGCTCCCCCTCCCGGCAGACCGAAGGTCTGTGTGTGGATTGGGGGCTCCCCCTCCCGGCAGACCAAGGTCTGTGTGTGGATTGGGGGCTCCCCCTCCAGGCAGACCGAAGGTCTGTGTGTGGGGTGGGGGCTCATCCTCCCGGCAGACCGTGTACCCCCGCACCCCCCACTAACCCTGAGTTAGAGCGACCATGAGCTGGTACCATCCTAGCTATCCTACTGTCAACGAACTGCTAAAAACCATTAGAAAACCAAGGCGGCGACTGGTACATACATGCCTGAGCCTCAGTTGCTTCGCGCGGAACAGTAATGTAAACGAGATAGCGCTGGATGGAGCAAGCTGAAAATCGATTAAAATAAACACTTCTTTCCGAGCTCTATTTTCATAAGTAATACAAATAATATGAAATATAAGTAATATAAATTATTTTTAGATTGTTCCACGTGTACCATTAATGAGCGAACTATACATATACTGTTCATACCCGATACATAAACGTGGTAAGTACGCTCTAACATAGTTTTTATAATGAATTACAACCTGTTAATGTAGTATGTGAATATTAAGTAACAAAAATATAAAAATACACTGCTCAAAAGAAATATGGCATAGAAAAATTGTATGCAAAAATTGGTCAACTTTGACTGACGGTAACTCCGTGAAAAATCATCGTAAAATTATGTTCTTTTCTTTAAATTAAAGCTTGAAA
>NW_011954939.1:0-1097 GCF_000949405.1 Vollenhovia emeryi | reverse complement strand
CGGGTTTGCGAATTTCTGTAAAGCACAATATTCTTGCAATGCTTGTGTCCAATAATGCGGTGTACAAAAATGCGGTGTCCAAAAATGCAGTGTCCAATAATGCGGTATCCAATAATGCGGTGTCCAATAATGCGGTGTCCAATAATGCTTGTGTCCGATGATGCGGTGTCCAATAATGCTTGTGTCCAATAATGCGGTGTCCAATGATTTCGGTGTCCAATAATGTGTGTCCAATAGTGCGTGTCCAATCGAGCGGTGTCCAATCGTTACGTGTCCAAACGGGATACGCCCTTATCAGACATTCTATATAATGTATACAGGGTGTCTGAGAAGTAACTGATCAATCAAAGTATTTAGGT
Source organism: Vollenhovia emeryi (assembly GCF_000949405.1). Classification (NCBI taxonomy): domain Eukaryota; kingdom Metazoa; phylum Arthropoda; class Insecta; order Hymenoptera; family Formicidae; genus Vollenhovia; species Vollenhovia emeryi. The sequence continues at coordinate 738 of NW_011954939.1, read as the reverse complement.
ATGTTGTGCCCCGATTGCCGAAAGAGGTAACGAGGGCACTCAAGCAGTATTACTGCAATTACAATAACACTAGCGTAAGCATATTGCGCGATCGAGCCACAAAAGCCCGACCGCGCAACCTAATTAAATTCGGAGAAGAAGTCAGCAAGTTCTCGACCCGATTACGCATAGCCTCGATCGAGTACCGAGAAACCTCGATCGAGTACCGAGAACGCTGACGCTTCGATCATCGGGTTTAAAACCGGAGGAAAGCCCGAGATCGGGGCACTTGTCAATCACGCGTCATTCGATACTATACGTTTACGCGCTAAGCATTTGTCCGTCAGGCCTTCGGCCTGCCGTGAACCATCAGTGTAACTCTCAGTTGAATAAAGTCACATAGTGATAGTTAAACGGTGCCTTTTTGAAGTGACCTCCGACCAGCCACATCCCATCAAAGAACCCTTCGGTTCTCGTCAGAGAACACCTCCGGAGCGAGCAAGAAGGAATATACACCGCGCACGGAGCGGCGCGGCAACAAAAGTGGTGGCAGCGGTACTGGGATTGTGAACTGAGTCGAGAACACTGCCTCAGAGGAACAAGAAACAGCGGTACTGGGATTGTGAACTGAGTCGAGAACACTGCCTCAGAGGACCAAGAAATAGCGGTACTGGGATTGTGAACTGAGTCGAGAACACTGCCTCAGAGGACCAAGAAACAGCGGTACTGGGATTGTGAACATCTGAGTCGAGAACACAG
>NW_011954938.1:0-1096 GCF_000949405.1 Vollenhovia emeryi | reverse complement strand
TTACTTCTTGGCAACGCTCTTGCATATTAATGCACCGACGTATCAATTGTTGAGGAATATTGTTCCAAAGTCGTCGAAGGACATTTACCATTTCTTCTAATGTTACAGGAGGCCTTTCCAGATTTCGCAGTCGTCGTCCAAGAATATCCCATAGATGTTCGATGGGATTGAGATCTGGACTTAATGATGGATGGTCAAGGGTCGAGATGTCATTTAACCCGAGGAATCGACGGGTATTTTGTGCCGTATGAGGACGAGCATTATCTTGCATAAGCAAAAATCCTCGTCCAATCCTATCGCGCATTGGAAGCACATGCGGATCCAAGATTTCTTCCACGTACCGTGCTGAATTTAATCCTGGCGGTGGCACTACCACGAGTTCTGTGCGATGGGAGAAAGTTATTCCCGCCCACACCATCACTGAGCCACCGTGAAAAGCTCTTACTCGAGCCACATTTTCTCGATTGTATCGGCGATTGCGTAGACGCCACACCCGGTGACGACGATCATTACCGTACAGACAGAATCGCGACTCGTCTGTGAATAACACACGACTCCACTGTCTTTCGGTCCATTGCACGTGGCCCTGTGCGTAAATTAAACGCTGATGTCGATGGTTTAATGTCAGCGCTGGGACTCTCGCACAACATCTCGAATATCGGCCAGTCTCCCGAAATCTTCGGCGGATTGTGTCGACACTCACATTACTGTCGAGAATATGACGAAATTCATCGCGTACTTGTCGAGCAATTGCTCTCGGATAACGCGATATGTACCGCACGATCGCTCTATCGTCTTGTCCCGATGTCACTCGCCTGCAACCTTGTCCTCGTCGTCTACGGAAACTTTGCGTTTCTTGGTATCGAGTCCATACTCGACTAATGACAGACTGGCTCACATCCATACGTCTCGCCACATATCGCTGACTGTTATTCTCCTGGAGAAGAATAACAATTTGGGCGGCTTGCACTTCTGTCACTGCTCTTCGTGGCATCGCAAAATTTTTACACCACACTCTTCTGCTCGACAACGAACACTGACCACAGTCCGTTTCAACAAGAATTCCAGCGATTGTGTTTGTAAACACAAAGTTTCC
>NW_011954937.1:0-1096 GCF_000949405.1 Vollenhovia emeryi | reverse complement strand
ACATTAAATATAGCCAGTTATGTCGAAACAATTGATTGATTATTGATTTAATTACTGGTGAACAAAAACATTACCAACAACATTTAGATAGTATGTATTGTACAACATACAATTATTTAACGACGGTGTCGGTGTCGGTGTCGGCGTCGGCGTCGGCGTCGGCGTCGGCGTCGGCGTCGGCGGTGGCGACTGCGGAGCCAGCTGCTGCTCCCGCTGCTCCTGCTTCTGCTGCTGCTGTTGCTGCTGCTGCTGCTGCTGCTGCTGCTGCTGCTGCTGCTGCTGCTCAATATATTTAAGAACAGCAGCAACTTTATTTTGAAGATCGCTTACTTGAAGCATAATATCTGTAAAATAATAAAGAAAATTAATAATTGGTAATGAATAAAAAAGAATAAAGATTATTTCCCTGTTATACCGCCACAAGCTGATATTTGCTTAAAGCAAGTCATGCGTAGGGGTCTTTGTTAATATTCTCAGGATCTGCTCTTTTAGTTTACGATAGACTCATCAATTTAGTAAGACTAAAGATTTTAACACATTCGACAGGCCGTTTGTAATAAGAAATAACAATGAGCCTACGTCAAATTATGCCATTGAACTACATGAATAAATTCCCAAGTAGCACATATACGTTTCAAAAACGTTTTAGAAGCGTTTTTCCGAAACGTTTTATAACCGATTTTGAGAAACGTTTCTCATGAGTTAAAATGTCCATTCGGAAAAACGTTAGATGAAACGTTTCTTTTCCGATAAAATAACGTTTAAGAAACCATTATAGAAACGTTTTTTAAAGCTAAATGGAAAATTTTTTAATTCCTACTTCTTTATAATTTCTGTTGTAAACGTCTTTTCGTTATGTTTATAACGCTTTTGAGACATAACCCAGGTAGCACGTTTCATATATGATTCCTAAACGTTTTAATGTCTAATAAATTTTTTAATGTTTAATAAATGTTTAAGAAACGTATAAAAACCAACATGTGCTACACCCAGATAGCAAATGGACATTCAGTGGATGTCCATTGGACGTCTACTTTCTCGATCCAGACAACTCGCTGTCGCATCATATCGGCTTGCCTCTTATACTAATACGAAA
>NW_011954936.1:0-1096 GCF_000949405.1 Vollenhovia emeryi | reverse complement strand
ATTTGTATATCGTCATCCCCCAGTGATATCTATTACATGCACGCGGATTGCCAAAGACTTTTGTCAGCAGCCAGGTTTCGGCGCTTGACCCCGTGACTCATACCATGAAAAATAATATTAATATGTAGCTGTGGTATCGGTGCTAATCAAAGGCATCCTCAGTGATATCTATTACATGCTGACGCAGTAGGTGCGAGTTTAAACGCAGAACTCTCTGACATCACGCACCTAGACAAGAAAGTTGCTGTCAGCAGCCAGGTTTAGGCGCTTGACCTCATGACTCATGCCATGGATGCGCGCAGCTGTGTGTCTGCGCTAATCATTTGTATATCTTCCGATGATATCTATTACATGCATGTGTCGCGGATTGTCTCGCGCCGCGGACCTCCCCGCGCCGCGGACCTCCCCGCGCCATCGCGGATCGCCAAGCGTCGTGGAATAATAAGCGCGGAACTCTCTGACATCATGCACCTTGATAAGAAAGTCATCAGCCAGGTTTCGGCGCTTGATCCCGTGACTCATACCCGCCCAGGTGTTCGATGACAGGTCAGCACCTAGATATCTGTTACATGTCACGTAGTGACAGGTCAGCACCATGCATGACGTCAAGGTCGCGTACTCCCCCTCCTCCCCGCGGTCCCCTCGCCACGGAGTACCCCCCTCCCCGCTGTCCCCTCGCCGCGGGGTACCCCCCGCCCCGCTCCCCCCTCGGAGCCCCATGGGTTAGAACCGGCCTCTATACCCTACTAAGACTAATTGAAATATTTGTGTTAACGTTTTTTATAATATTTTGCGCAAGCTGATTAATAAACTCTTATTAAAATAAAATTTTAATGCTTTAGAAATTTTTTTTATCATATTAAGTTATCCCAAATAGCACAAAAACGTTCCATTAACATTCTAGGAATATACGCCAAGAACATTTGAAGATTCCAGGAATCTTCTAATAGTCGTTTTATACGTTCGAGGCATATTTATAGAATGTACCAACGGAGCACTACAAAAGTTCTAAAAACATCTCTAGAATGTTCATCTGAATGTGCTACGAATGTACACGAATGTACTGCAAATATTCTACTAATGTGCTGTAGATATT
>NW_011954935.1:0-1096 GCF_000949405.1 Vollenhovia emeryi | reverse complement strand
CGCTCCACCTCCCGCGCATCGATCGATTTTCTTAAATGCTTTCCGAGTCCGGCCTACCATCTCCTGCATCCTCATTCGCTCAAACGTATAAATTTATATGTTGATAACTATTGTTACTTTGTACCTCGGTACATGATATTTCTCCTTAGTTTAACCCAATCTACCGCTATTTCCAAAATTGCTACTTTTGCATCAGACACCCTGTATATGAAATGACTCGGGAAGACATCCCCAACAACATATTTAAAAATAAAACAAATCGGAGAGGAAGTCGCTTTTATGCATAATTACCGTATTTTTTCATAAGGGAGTGACAGCTAGTGTAACTAATATAAAGAAAACAAACAAATCATACGAGACTACATTGCTGGTAAGCATATAATATTATAATACTTTAATTGTGAAGTAGAAAGATAATTGCAAAATATTAGTAATGCAAAGAGCCAAATCAGCAAAAGCAGATTTGTGCAGATCTGTGCATCTGTTAGCGAAGTCTGTTGACAGAAGGGCAACAGATTATACACAGAATTTGTTAACCAGACTCTAACAGCAGAGGCGGCTAAATATACGTTAACAGATTAGTTTGATAACAGGCTCTGCATAAATTCTGCCGTCAGAGTCTGATTCCTTTTTCTTGTACTGGATCTGAACCATATACTTGTTTTTTTTCAATTCATCAGTCTGTGCATGGATTATTTACTACTAACAAGGGGAACACCAGGTAGTGAGCGCACCGATTTTCTCCAACTTTATATATGTTGTAGTATCAATCCCCAACTACTTCATGTGGCACATGATATAGCTACATACTCACGTATTCGCGAGAAATTTGCATTACACATTTTTCGTTCGCGTTTATTTGAGTATGCGGGCGAGACTATAGCAAATAGCGAGCGTAGCCTAGCGGATAAGGCGACGGACGAGAACTCTGTATGTTGCAGGTTCGAATCCTACCTTTTCCCAACTTTTTTTTTAAATAAATTTTTACAAAATCTGGATTAAAGTAAATGATTAGACAATGTAGAGTCGTTAAATAAAAAATTAGTATTTTTATTATTAAATTTAATATTGTATGTTAACATGAATACGTAGTTTC
>NW_011954934.1:0-1095 GCF_000949405.1 Vollenhovia emeryi | reverse complement strand
AAAGAATTCCCAAAAGTTTAACCGTTGCAAAGTTACAATAAATTGTTTATATGGTATAGAATCCGATGTAATCAAGGGTATAAAAAAGACTCGAAGGTTCTACGCCTTATAGTTCTTGAGATAACTAAAAATTAAGAAACCGCTATTTATGTATTAAAAATTCATCAGGTACTAATGCCGAATCCGCCAAATCGGCATTCGAACTTGAGCATTTAACAGGATTTCCACCTACCTCAGTGCATTACCTTGAGTGCATATGCACCCTGAGGAAGTCTTATTGAGTGTTCAAGGCTAGCGGACCCGTAGTATCTAATCAGGCGGCATATAGAATGTCATAAGGGAAATATAAGGTGACCGTAGACATCAACTTCCGGACCTTCAAGATAGCCTTAGGTATCTGGACTGCAATACGCATCATCTTCCGTGCACATGGCCTGCATGCCCCTCCATTCTCAACCACCTCCACCAACCACCAGACCAAGCCCACGAAGAGGAAGACGGGAGTTGAGCGGTACCATCCATAGAGAGCAGACGTATTAACCGCAGAGTTGAGCGGTAACATCCAACGAAACCAGACGTGTCATGCTCAAGAGTTGAGCGCAGCAGCATATAGTAACAAAGGAACAAAGGACTTAGTACCCTTGACGTCTCTCGAGCCCCCTTGAAGTCCGAGCGACTTGGATCCCACGTAACAGAGGCGGACCATAACCCTGTTGACGTATACCCAGGAAGACGTTGCTTGCTAGAATTCGGCAAGGACCCTTCAGTTTATTATTGAGAGACGCCAGCCTCTTCAAGCTGTATCAACCGCCTTCACTCCGTCGGGCATTAACAGTAAGCCTGTCGTCAATCTGCGAATTAATTTTAAGTAAGTCTAGTATTCAGCTTTTGTATTAACCATTTATAAGGAAAAGCCTATTAAAAGTTTTATATTCCACTATAACTATTGAGAGTTGAATTATATTAGAATTAATTATAAAGTTCCATTAAGATTATAATCCCTCCTATTATCTATATATATTAAAGAATTATTTCAAGAAAATAAAAGTTTCAAGGTTATTTTAAAATATTTCAAGGTTATTAGAAAGAATAATT
>NW_011954933.1:0-1095 GCF_000949405.1 Vollenhovia emeryi | reverse complement strand
CTAAATCCTCAAATCCTTGGAGGGGGAAGTTACCAAACCTCTCCAGAAATTTCAATAAATAGTAGAATTGTAGACGAAAATTTCCAAATTCCTCTAATATATTCTACCTCCGTCGATTGCAAGGAGGAAAGTAACCAACCCTCACTATGCAATGCGACTCAATCCCATTTAGGAGAGCAGAAAGAAAATAACTCCCTAAATCCTTTAGAAAAAATCGAAATTTCCACAAAGCGAAATTATAATAAAAATTATAACAGAAGTGGAACTTCTCATACTATTGCTGAAAATTTAACAGAAGTACGATTATATCATCCTAACGATATCCAAAGAAAAATCAAACCATCCTCAAAGATCTTAGCAATTACGCACAACCACTCTCAAGAAACGATAGAAAACTTTATGCGTAAATCTAAAGCCAAAACAAAACGAGAATCGCCAAATAACGATGCACTCAACTATACTCCATATGAGTGCTTTGCATTATTCGAAGTACCTGAGAAAGATCGATTTAAACAAATTATAGAATTATTGCGCTTACAAGAGCATTTGAAACTACAAGAAAAAGAGAATATAATAAAGCTTATAACTAAAAGCCAGGATAGATTTTATATTCCTGGAGAGGAGCTAACTGCCACTCATGTATTACGACACCAAATTCCTACTACAGATGATCGGCCCATAAATACTCGACAATACAGATTCCCACAAACTCATAAAGAAGAAATAAACAAACAAGTGGAAGAATTACTGGAAGGAAATATCGTAAAACCTTCGGTGTCACCATACAATACGCCCATCTGGATCGTACCTAAAAAGGAGGATTCGAAAGGAAATAAGAGATGGAGAATGGTTCTAGATTTCCGAGCACTCAACGACAAAACTATTGGAGACGCATATCCTTTACCGAATATCGTAGATATATTGGATCAATTAGGAGGGTCACAATATTTTTCAGTATGTGATTTAGCTTCCGGTTTTCACCAAATTAAAATGGACCCAGCTGATAGCCATAAAACCGCGTTTACAACTCCGTTTGGTCATTATGAATTTGACAGAATGCCTTTCGGACTGAGAAACGCCCCAGCCACGTTTCAA
>NW_011954932.1:0-1095 GCF_000949405.1 Vollenhovia emeryi | reverse complement strand
CTTGTAACGCCGTTACCGTTACAGTTACTTTTTTTTGGTAACGAACTGGTAACGGCGTTACATTTTTTTTCTTGTAACTGTAACAGTAACGTAGTTACATTTTTTCAGTAACGGTAACGAATTTAACAGTTACTTTTATCGTTACTTTTTATATTTTTAACCTATGACAATTTTCGTAAGCAGCGTTTCTTATTGGCGCTGCCATTTTGTACATAAGTCACGTGCACCAATCGACCAATCACGCGAACTCTGTCGTCCAATCTCTATGGGCGATATTCATAGTCGGGTCCAGAGATGCAAACTTTGGGTTCAGAGCACCATCAAAGTGTTACACTCGGTACTCACTCACACAGGCGCAACCGTGTCAGTGTGCTGCGAGAGACTCTATTAAAAATAAATAAGAAATATCGATAAAATTTAACGCGTTTATATTTTATGATCCAGATAACCCTATATAATTCTTGTATTATTCAGATAATCCTATATTCCTATATTCAGATTATTTAAATAATTCTATATCTTAAATCTAGATAACACTTATTATATGTGATATATCATATATTTTAAGAATAATAGTAAGTTTAAAATTATTAAAACTTTTAAATAAATTGAATTTTTGTGGTCTTGCGGTATAAAATATAAAATACTTTATTTCTCTTATTAATATTTTAACAAAAAATATATAAGTAAATTTTCTATTTAGTCTGATTTCGATTTAGCATTATAAAAGTAACGGAGAAAGTAACGAATCGTTACTTTTTAAGTAACGATAACGGTAACGAGTTACTTTTGAGAATCAGTAACTAGTAACGGTAACTAGTTACTTTTTTGACTCAGTAACGAGTAACGGTAACTAGTTATTTTTAAAAAGTAACTTTCCAAACCCTGAGAAAAACATAAAACACTGCATCGATATTCTTATGGACAACGGTTACCCACTACAACTCATATTCAACACAATTAAAAAGAGGATAAGATCCATAAATCTTAACAGTCTTAATTGTGATACAAATCAGGAAAAAGAAAGTAAGAAGTACTTAGTTTTCCCATATATTGATCGCTTGAAAAATACCGTTGGCTCTTTTTTTAAAAAAA
>NW_011954931.1:0-1095 GCF_000949405.1 Vollenhovia emeryi | reverse complement strand
GCAACAACTGGCAGTCAATGATAATTTCATTTCACAGATACTTTTCTCTGATGAATCAAATTTTACGAATCGTGGTCAAGTGAATCGACATAATATGCATTATTGGTCAGTGGAGAATCCCCATTGGTTAAGGCAAGTTGAACATCAACGCCCGTGGAATGTTTGGTGCGGTATTTTAGGTACTCAGGTAATTGGCCCATACTTCATAGAAGGTAATCTGAATGGTCAAATGTACAGCGACTTTTTAGATAATGTTTTACCCATACTAATGGAAGATGTTCCACTTCAAACAAGAATGGATATGTGGTTTCAACACAATGGATGCCCAGCGCATTATTCACGAATATCTCAAGAAGTTTTGAATCGAAACTATCCGGGTCGATGGATTGGACGAGGAGGTCCTCAAAATTGGCCCGCACGTTCACCCGATTTGACTTCTGCCGATTTTTTCCTGTGGGGAAAGCTAAAAGAGAGAGTTTACATGTACCAACAACCCCAGAAAATATGCAGCAGCGAATTATCAATGAATGTGCAAACATTAGCGCAGAGACACTTATAAATGTCGGATTGTCTTTCAGACACAGAGTTGCAATGTGCATTAGAAACAACGGACATCATTTCGAACATTTACTTCAATGAAACACTTGTGAGAGGCAAGGGGACTCAAAGTAATCAAGCACCCCGAGATAGTGAGAGGCAAGGGGACTCACAGTAATCAAGCACCCCGAGATAGTGAGAGGCAAGGGGACTCACCAAAATCAAGAACTCCGAAGGGAACAAATTACTACTACGTCCACGTCGTTGTTCCTGGGTAAAGCTAAAAGTAGTCTAGGAATGCATTGCAGGAGGGTAGACGGTGTCACATGATAGCATTTTCAAAAATATCAAAAAATTTACTTTGATGTTCCTAATCTGATGTGTATTTTTTTGAGATATTACCATTTTTCAACAATTTTCAACTCATTTTCATTTTTGCCGATTACAGCGCCATCTATCATGAAACGAAAAAAATGTCTCATACAAAAGTTACATATTTTTTCACGGAGAATCTAAATCTGCAATAAAAAATAGGGGTTTCTATTTAAGATTTCAAAG
>NW_011954930.1:0-1095 GCF_000949405.1 Vollenhovia emeryi | reverse complement strand
GGTCCTAACCGGGGGGGGGGGGTACGGCGGTCCTATGGGCCCTACGCGGCGGCCCTAACCGTGGTGCGGGGGAGGGGAGGTCCGCGGCGCGGGGAGGGGGAGGACCACAACGCTAGGCGGTCCGCGGTGACCCTAAGCATGGTGCGGGGGGAGGGGAGGTCCGCGACACTAGGCGGACCACGGCGGTGACTTTTATTACCGCGAGTTATCACTCCGTGGCACCGAAAGTGTCACACATGTTTTAAGAGCTGCTGCAGTAAGATTTGTAGGAATGTTTACAAGTTATGGGACCGAGCGCCGATACGCGGCTGCTATGGGATGACCATTATCTTATCACCGCGGGGCATTCCTCCGTGGTGTGTGTTCTAACAGATCATGTTAGAAAAACATCTCTTTTACCCAAAAATTTTCACTGCGTTACAAGTTATGGGACCGAGCGCCGATACGCGGCTGCTATGGGATGACTATTATCTTATCACCGCGGGGCATTACTCCGTGGCGTGAGTTCTAACAGATCATGTTAGAAAAACATCTCTTTTACCCAAAATTTTCTCTGCGTTACAAGTTATGGGACCGAGCGCTGATACGCGGCTGCTATGGGATGACCATTATCCTATCACCGCGAGGCATTCCTCCGTGATGTGTGTTCTAACAGATCATGTTTACAAAAACATCTGTGTTTTTACCCCCCAAAATTTTTAGACGTTTCGTAGATGTGTGGGATAGGTGTTAGAAAAAAAGCATAATTATTCTGTAGATAGTGCTTTATTTATGTTTTTTATACATTTTTAATTAAATACTAAAGCTAGCAGTTCACAATCCACAAGTTGGTTTTTATGGAAGCACTCGCTATCGCGTATTATTTTCGACACATTTTTATTATTCGATACGGTGGACATGATATTAGAAAAATTGTGAAACTGTGCGTCGACTCTATCAATGACGCCAATCAATCGCGCGAACATTAAATCGATACATCGATCGAAGTTAAGCATGTTGAAGAATGTGGAAGCGGTCATCGCCAAGTGTACGTTGGATGCTTCCAGATGTATAAGCGTGACGTTATCAAGAGTGCTAAATCGCACCGTCAGCGGT
>NW_011954929.1:0-1094 GCF_000949405.1 Vollenhovia emeryi | reverse complement strand
ACCAACTGTCGATACGTGCATGTGAACAGACTACAGGCCTATAGGGCAGCGATCAAGTATTTCCTAGGGCGAAAAATTTCAAGTGACTATTTCTATTCAATACTAATAGAAAGAGATAATTACATGAAACTTTTCACGTTTCTGCCCTAGAGGAAAAGTTATACATGATCGCTGCTGAAATCAACGCACTAAAATGAAAAAGGCATCCAATGTGCTTATTATGTATTCATTCTGTTTCTTTGCTTACACGATTTATAGAGAAAATTCCCCCGAATTTAATGATATTTTTATTTGAGTCCGACGATTAACCGTTTCCGAGATATTTTAATAATAAATTTAGAAGCGTCTTTAATAGACTTTATTAGGACACTCACATAAGCCGGTATTCATAGTCCGCGTTCTTATATTCAAGACCATCTTAAGTACAGTTTTAAGATGTTGTAGACCAATCACGGAGCTGCATTAGCATCTTAGGACGTTACTTAAGATGGTCTTGAAATAAGAACGGACTATGAAGACCGGCCATATATGTATATTGCCGAGTATTTGTAACGTAATGGATATGTGGTAAAACTACCTCATAATTTGTAAATTTAAGTTGAAATTCCACAATCAAATAATTTTTTATTGTATAATAATGTTTTATGAGAAAAATAATCATTGTTAATATTAAAAAATTAATTATTCTAATGTATAAAATTTATCTTACATAAATTACAAGTAGTCATTGATATTAGATCTACAAATTATGAGGCCACATCCATTATGCCACAAATACTAGTAATTGTATGTGTGTTCTAATAAATTCTACCGTAAAGGCGCTATTAAATTATTAAAATATCTCAGAAACGGTTGATCGTCGGCATCCAAAGGGATACCATTACATTCGGGAGAGCTTTCTCTGTAAATCCTGCTAAGTTTCATCGAAATCGGTGGAGTTCAGTTCAGAGCTTTTGTTAATGTTACTTATTTTCAGTGGTGCAGCTCTTCAGATGAAGACGAAACATTAAATTCATCTGATGAACATCACTGGAATCAAAAGAAAAAACCAAATATGTTCAATATGAATACTGTTCAGCAACAACAGGAGATAG
>NW_011954928.1:0-1094 GCF_000949405.1 Vollenhovia emeryi | reverse complement strand
GGGAAAATACACGTTAAAGATTTGAAACCCTACGTGGCTTGATCTGCGAGTAGGTGTCGTTCGTCACGTTAGCGGGTCCGGATGGCGGAGATGTCGGAGCAGCAGGCGCTGCGCGAAGCGGCGGAACTGTTGGAGGAGGCTGCCGCGCGGAACCCGGACTTCTAGCGGAGGCTGCGCGAGGAGATCGGAAGAGTCCGGCTGAACAGCGGCGGGCGCCAGAGTCGGGCCACCCAGACGGCGGGCCCCATCGTCGACGTCGGGGTGCAGGCGAGCCCAGCGACGACCGAGCGGGCCGTCCAGACGGACGCGCCGGAGGAGGAGGCGCGTCCGGTCCAGGGCACCGAGCGGGCCGTGCAAACCGACGCGCCGGAGGAGGAGGCACGTCCCGTCCCGAGCTCCAGGCGGGCCGCGTCGCCCGACACGCCGAGGGCAAGCGGGGGCAGCGCCATGGCGCGGGCACACAGCCCTCAATGGGTCCACCGCCCCTACCCGGGCTGTTGGAATTGCGAGGCGCGCGGGCACTATTATAGCGAGTGTCCGCGCCCCCGCACCGCCCGACGGTTTTGCTTCCGCTGCGGACGCCGGGATACGACGCTGAAGGACTGTCCGGACTGTGGGGAAGCCTGGCGAGCCGAGGGCCCGTGCATCGAGGGTCGCGGCCGCGGACGATCCACCCCTTCCCTGCGAGGTGGCCAGCTCCCGTCGCTGAGGCGGAGCGGCGCGGGATCACCGCCGTGAGCGAGGAGGAGAGCCGAGCGGCCGAGGGCATGAAGCCGCCGAGGGGCCACGTCCGGCCTAATCATTATTCTTTTTCCGTTTAGCGCTCCTTTTTTCGGTCCTTTATTTTTTTCTCCGTTTTTCCGCGCGTCTCGATTCGGTCAAGATCATTCTTTTTTTGTTTGCGCGTTGATCACGATTTTCCTTCGTTTTTTTCCGTATTTTTTTTGTCGTTCGATTCCGATCCTTCCTTGCGTTCTCGTTGTGACAATAGTCATTAGTTTAGTCCTCGCGTCGATCATGACCTTCTTTATGTTTTAGTATAGATTCGGGCTTTTCTTTGTGGTTCGCGTTCGATCGCGACTTTATGTTCCCGT
>NW_011954927.1:0-1094 GCF_000949405.1 Vollenhovia emeryi | reverse complement strand
AACCAGCACTCTCTGACGAGATAAGTGCTACAGAAGCTCGCCCAGGCGTTTCGCTATTGACGGTTACGCCAAGGGCTGAATATCAATGGGACCTCATCTACAGGTACTCAAACCTCACGAAACTATTGAGGATTACAGCTCTCTGTTTCAGATTCGTCTCACGGTTGAGGAAAGTCCACGACTCATGGCCTGTCAGACACATCTCTCCAGAGACCATGGAGAAAGCGAGGCTCTTCTGGATCCAGGCAACCCAAGCAACGTACTTCTCGCACGAGCTCAAGACATTACAGGCAGAATCACCGTTGGCAAAGGCACACGCATTCAACAGATTGACTGCGTACATCGACGCCCAAGGAGTTATTCGCGTCGGCGGACGACTCGCTCAAGCAGCTCTCTCATTCGACGCGATACACCCTGTAATACTGCCTCGTTACTGTCAGCTGTCGTCATTGATCATCGCTCACGCTCATCAACGGACTCTACATGGAGGCACGCAGCTCACGCTGTCACACATCCGACAACGATACTGGATTCTAGGCGGGAGGGCTCCTGTCAAGTCTCACATCCTGCGGTGTGTCACGTGTGCTCGTCAGAGGGGGATCCGTGCTCATCAATTGATGGGCCAACTACCTCTCTCTCGAGTTACGCAGGCACGACCGTTCACTCATACAGGTGTGGACTACGCAGGGCCGCTCACCGTCAAAACATGGAAGGGAAGAGGTGCCAAAACAACAAAAGGCTGGATTTGCGTCTTTGTCTGCTTCTCAACCTCAGCAGTACACCTCGAGGCGGTCAGTGACTACTCAACGGAGGGATTCATTGCCGCCTATCGACGCTTCTCATCCAGACGCGGCATTGCTCACACCTTACACTCCGACTGCGGCACCAATTTCATCGGCGCGGATGCAGCGCTCAAAAGGCTGTTTATCCAGTGCACTCAAGAACATCAGCGAGTTTCTCACCTGCTCTCGCAAGATAACACCCGATGGGAATTTAATCCCCCAGCGACACCTCACATGGGAGGAAAATGGGAGGCCGTCGTAAAGTCCATCAAGTATCACCTACGGCGGACCATTGGAGAAAGCGTGCTCACA
>NW_011954926.1:0-1094 GCF_000949405.1 Vollenhovia emeryi | reverse complement strand
AATTGATAAACGACAGACCATTCAGACGGTTGATTTGCTACAAAAACAGGAGTTTGTTTCACGAAATCACATTAGACCGCGCAGAATATTATTTTTTTTAAATTAAATTGTAAGAAATAGAATGTTTCACAAGTTTCTCAGCAATTTGTGACTACTAAAAATATTTATATAGGCATGTATATACGCACGCGTGGATTTAAATGTGGCATCTGTTTCCCACTCTTCGTCACGAAGTTGGCTTTCAGTTAGTCATTTGCGAATTCACTATGATGGCGCTGAAAATTGTCTCTCTCAGGGCCTCTTTCACCAGGAGGTTGGTGAAAGAGGCCCACAGAAGACGAGTTTGAATCTTCCGTTGACGCTGTTGACGGCATTAAAAATCCATGATATATGAAATAGATTTTTTTCCAGTACATTTGTCGATTTGTTTCGGAACGCATCTCACAGAGGTTTATATTTTTTAGCTAAAACTTTGTAATAGAAAAACGAGAGGTCTGTTCACGTCGCATGCCCCACGTGCTCCTGTTTGCCTCAACGACCAATACCGTCATTTTATTTACGATTGTGATGACATTGGTCGTTGGCGCAAGCAGGAGCATGTTGGAGCATGCGACGCGACAGACCTAAAATGATGGTATTGGTCGTTGGGGCATGCTGGAGCATGTTGGGGCTACAGTCCCTGTAGTAAGAGCACAGTATAACCACAGTATAAAAAAATAAGTATGCCCACTCGCTCTTTTGTTTCATGTTCGCGCCGATCCGTACTGCACATCCGACATGGTTTTATTCTGACCAATCACAGGATTTTTGTACGTGTGTTAGTGCAAAGTCGGTGTGACATGCAAAAATTCGCAGTGTTGACGAATAACGCGTAAATACTTTTATACGTTGAAGCAAGTAATTACATTAATTACATTTATTAGAACATTTTCTTTCATAGGCCATTTCTATTTACAATAAATAATGTACGCCAGTTCGTATGCATCTTTCCTGGATACGATCCTGAAAAGGGCCCAGGCACTTTTAGCCGTTGATACACTGTTGGCGCGATTAAAAACATGGCGGAAAATTGAGAACGCCCAGATCACGGTCTT
>NW_011954925.1:0-1094 GCF_000949405.1 Vollenhovia emeryi | reverse complement strand
CCCTCGCTTCGCGGCGGATTGGGGGGCGGCGGCATCGCCCCCCGGTCCTTTTCCTCTTTCTCCTTCGAGAGGGCCGCGATCTGCGCCTTAAGAGACGCCACCTCCTCCCTTAGAGCCTCTAGCTCTCCGTCCAATCCGCCCTGCATGCGCGTGGACAGCGCGTCCACCGCAAGCCGCGTATAAAGGGCACAGTCCCGTATCTGTCCGGTGACTGTGCCCTTCAAATTCCGACTCGTCCTGGCCAGGTGATCGATCTTACTACTGTAGTCGATCACCGTGGCCACAAGATCCCGAGAGGGAGTCTGGGGGATCTGTTCCCCCATCTCCCTCTCTTTCTTCTTCCGCACGGCGGTTTCGTATTGCAGGGGGTCATAGTCCCCCTGCATAGCCCGTTCAGCCTGGCGTAACTCCTTCTTTGCCCGCTCGAGGTCCTTGTTCTCCTCTTTCCTTTTTTCAATAAGGAGGCCTTCCCCGGGGGCCTACCTCTACCACCCTTCTTGGGGAGGGAGTCCTCCTCCCCACTGGAGTTGCTGAGGGGGCGCGACACCTTCGTGCGCCTCCCCCTCCCGCCGCTCCGACTCCTCTTCGTGGCCCCCGAGCGGGACCTGTGGGACTTTGTGCTCTCGTCGGAGCCACGGTCCCCCTCGGGGTCCACGTTGCTGGCCGCTTCATCAGTTGCGAAGACCTCCTCGTCCTCGCTTCGCGCGGTCTCCTCCCCCTCCGTATTTCTCGGGGAGGGGGATCCCCTGGACCTCAGGCTTATTCTGTTGGCCAGGGCCGTCGAGCCCTCCTCTTCCTCGTCCGTCGAGCGGACCCGGACTTGGGGGTCTGACCTGGTCCGCAGTGCGTCCATCTTTTTTTTGGCGCGGATCTTGGCGGACTTGGGGCCAACCGGACCCCCAAGCCTTTTGATCGCCACCCTCACCTCCTCCACGCTCCTAACCGTGGGGCCGGGCAGCCCAGACGACCCAGGCTGTTGGGAGGCCGTCTCGCCATCCTGCTCCCCCTCTTTCACGCCCGCCACTGGTGTGCGCGGCGGCGTGCCCTCTCCCTCCTCATCCTCCACCCCAGGCTTATAAAAAAAAAAAGTTATT
>NW_011954924.1:0-1094 GCF_000949405.1 Vollenhovia emeryi | reverse complement strand
TTATTATAGCGTTTTGGAAAGCTCTCGAGGTTAGCTACAAGAATATGTAATAAAAAATAGGGGGTGCCATTTAAAAAAATTGGTGTGACCTTTATGTGACCTTCAAATACTTCTTCAAGGTCAAACCAATGATACCGTCTTATGGCCCCCTCGAAACCATACAACTTTTGTCTGAAACTTTTTTTGATTTGATGTGCAGTTTTCGAGATTTTTCGTTGTCTCAAGATAAAAACTCACCCTGTATATTAATAAATCCCTCTTATGCTCGGCCTACAAAATTTAAGCGGAATTGGTGAGAAGAAGACTTGAAGTAGAGACTAAAAGATTGGAAGTATTGCCAGAGAGCCAAGCTGAATTTAGAAGAAGGTCAACGATGGACAATATATACATCGGACAGTATGTAACGATGTATACAGCATGAACCATTTGACCTAAAGAGAAAAGAAGAAAGGGAAAGAGAGAAGCAAGGTATACGCATTTTTTGCGGACTTAAAGGCTGCCTTTGATAATGTAGATACCCGGGAAAAAAATTCACATATGATCATATACAGGGTGTTCCGCAATTCGTGACCGAAAGGTAAATATTTCCCTTTACTTAGCACCTGCCAATCAACTTCCGTTTGACCTTGATGTTGACCTTGACCCCCAAGGAAGTCAAGGTCATTGCCCATTCCCGTCGCTCATTGTTTGTTAAAAAGTTATGAAGAAAATAAGTTTGGTTTATGTGTAAGTTGCAAGTGGGTTTAGCACGGCGCGCTGCGCGCGCCCCACCCCCTCCCGTCCCCCTCCCGCCCCACCCCCGCCCCCGCCCCACCCTCGCCCCCTTCCCCTCTCCCGCCCCACCACGCAACCCATGTTGTGTCGCTACAATTCGTCGGTATGACAGAAGGTGGCAAGTTGCATAGACATAAAAGATAGACCCAGTATGTGTTCCCAACGTGTCACTATCTTCTATCTTCTATGTCTATGGTAAGTGCGGGGAAGAAGGTGAGGAGATAGAGCAGGTGGGGTGGGAGAGGGGGGAGGGAGGGGAGGGAGAGGGCAATGGAGGGGGTGGGGCGGGGGTGGGGCGGGCTGCGGGAGGGGGGTGGGGC
>NW_011954923.1:0-1094 GCF_000949405.1 Vollenhovia emeryi | reverse complement strand
CAATATCAATTTAAATAAATCACGAAGTGTAATATCTACAGGCAATATCGATTCAAAATCTTCAAATTTGCAAAAACTGAGATCCAATACTAAAAAAGAAAGATATATACATATAATTAGTCATACAATTTACTCCCAATAAAGAAATTAACTTATATTATACCTTGCAAATTATTGCATAATGCCGCAATATCATCAAAAACAGTGCTATACAATGTGCAGTTACTTAATCGTAAATGCGTTAAATGCCCACTGCAATTTTCAAGCAATTTTTTTAATTCCGAAGAGCAAATATTGCTTGATGTAATATCCAACTTTTGCAAATATTTACATCTGGATGTAAAGTATGATATAATATTGTCTATATGCATAGAAGACATGTGGCGCAAATTTACTAAATTCAAGCACTTAAACAGAGAACCATCTCGTGTTAAGTCATTAAGACGTTTATTCATTGTGCTCATATGGCACAACGACCTTATATCCAAGTACTTTAATATTTTTAATATTATTTCATCCTGTAACCATAAAATATAAAATTTCAATATATAAAGTAACTTTATTTACATAAAAAAATGATTTTCTTTAAATACTTTACAGGCAGCGTAGAAAAACCGCAAGGTGTAAGCTTCTTGGAACTATCTAAAGAAAGTTTGGAACATTTTCTAATCCGTGCATAATTCGAATGCAAGTGGCTGCCCAGGTTGGAACAAATTTTCTTTCATTATTATGGGAAATAAAAAAAGGTTAAATATTATTTATAACGTTAGTGATTATAATACCTCGTATAAATGGTACAGTAGTAAGAAAAATTCTCTTGGAGACGCCTTATATCCCTGTGTGCATGTTTATTAATAGGCGTTAAATTATCAGTGATCAAATGTTGGCCCTTCACATTCTTTAATATACTAGTGAAAATTCCTTCCGTATTTTTAGAAAGGATTAATTTTGATGTACCGATAAGCATCACAGCTGCTAATTTTGTCTCATAATACAGAAAACTGTACGTAAATTTTAATCTAATCCTTTTGGTTTTGAAGTCACAGAACTCCAAAGGCGGGGAAAATAGCCGTGGTTTATTTGGTAAAGAACTC
>NW_011954922.1:0-1094 GCF_000949405.1 Vollenhovia emeryi | reverse complement strand
GTAAGCGATTACTCGACTCAGGCTTTTCTTCTCGCATTTACGCGATTCTGTTCGCGGCGCGGACTGCCGTGCACGATGTATTCCGACAACGGAACGACATTTGCCGGCGCCGACAAGGAGCTACGCAACGCCTATCAAGCCGCGCTATCGGATAATGACTTCCAAAATCGCACCGCTTCTGACGGCATTCTCTGGAAGTTTATTCCGCCGCACGCGCCTCATTTCGGTGGTTTGTGGGAGTCGGGCGTGCGAAGCGTCAAGCATCATATTCGACGCGTTCTCGGATCTCACTTCCTCACCTTCGAAGAGTTCACAACCTTGCTCTCCCGAATCGAAGCTTGTTTAAATTCCAGGCCCTTGGAGCCGCTTACGGACACGCTCGATGATTTCGAGCCCCTTACTCCAGGCCATTTCTTAATCGGCTCGGCGATCACGATGCCGCCCGAGCCCTCGCTGTTGCACATCAACGAGAATCGACTCTCTCGATGGCAACTAATTCGGCAGATAACAGAAACTTTCTGGCAAGTATGGCAATCAGATTATGTTAATACGCTCCAACAGCGAAGTAAATGGTGCCGCGAGAAAGAGGGAATCAAGGTGGGCGCGATGGTGCTCCTCAGAAATCCGCTACTCCCCCCGTGCAAGTGGGAGCTCGGACGCGTAACCCGGTGTCATCCGGGCCCTGACGGTCTGGTACGCGTGGTTTCCGTCAAAACCGCACAATCGGAGTTCAAGCGACCAATCGTTAAATTATGCGTTTTACCGTTCGCCGAACCCTCCGCACAAACTGAGCAACCAAACAAGACGACATCCCAAGCGATCCCGTTGCGCCAGTAAACCGCGTCTAAGCGGTCCCCTGTTCATTAGAGTCGCGTGCGTTGTATCACGGGTAATATCGTTCGGTCTAATGCGAAGACCACAACTCGCTACAAGATATCGATCAAACATGTGACAACACCCTCACTGCGATTGTTTTCTCTTCATAGTTCAGAGTCAAAAGGAGAGAGTTAGACAATCCGCCACTCATCGTCGTGTCGCATCGCCCGTACTCATTGTCATTTCCTTTCGAAACTAATGTTTCGAGGCGCGCGGTA
>NW_011954921.1:0-1093 GCF_000949405.1 Vollenhovia emeryi | reverse complement strand
TGCTCGACCACATGTAAAGGACGAGGGGTGAGGGGCAAGGGGCGAGAGCCGAGCGTCCAGCGGCGAACGACGCGAGGCGAGGGGCGAGCGGAGAGTGTACTGAAGCTCGCCACTCGCTGCGTGACAACTTTTTTCGGCGCGTCGCTCCACCTCTCGCTATTAGATGATACCCCACCGTTGCCTGCCGAGTCCGGCCTGCCGCCGTCTACGCTTTCATTCGCTCAGACATTAAAATTCATTTCTCGATAACTATTGCGAATTTTGCAAAATGGTATTTTCTATTCAGTTTGCCCCGGTCTATCTGCCAGTTACGGGTGATACGGGTATTAGGACACACCCTGTATAATACTGCGTTTGTTAGTGGATCAGCCATTGAGCCGCCGTCTACAAAATCATAAAATTGAAACCATTTTAAATTTATATTTGAATTTAGTTATCTAAATTTATTAGTATGAGTTGAATTTTTACTAACTTGCAAAAGGGACGTGGTTAGGTGGAGTGTGAGAGAGCGCATGTATATGCGAGAGCGGTGCGAGGTACAAGGCGGAATAAAGTGTTAGAGTTACATAGATATAGAATAGTGATTAGTAGGAGGAAGGCGAAAGTGCATAGAAGAAGGGAGATTGGAGGCAAGTGGGATAGCGGAAAGAATAGGAGACTGCAAAGCCCGGAAGAACGAACAGGAAAATTGATTATGGCGGGAAGAGGTAGTGGTAAGATAGGTAAGGTAGACAAGGAAGGAAAAAGCAAGGATGATAAACAAAGGAAACTGACAGAGGAAGGAGACAAGGGGAAGAGAGTAACTTTTAACGAGAAAGGGGAAGATAGGCTAAAGAAAGAGGAGATAGAACTAATTAGGAGATACGAGGTCTGTTCAAAAAGTATCGCGAATTTTGAATTTCCGCGGGCTACGTATATTCGATTTTCGATTTTTTTGTGGCGTTATGTTGGTACTCATGTCCCTCACTCATGCTGACAAGTTCGGCCATTTTGAATCTTCAGTTAATTTTTGACAGCTATTTTGCTTGGACGTGTTTTGGCACGTCTTCGATTTTTGCCTATTCCAAGAAATGGATCAAAGAATATGTATAAA
>NW_011954920.1:0-1093 GCF_000949405.1 Vollenhovia emeryi | reverse complement strand
AAAAAAAAAATTTCAAATGATGCATCTTATAAACTGCAGTACTGCAAAAACAAATAGATATTTGATAAATAAGCACTATAAACAAAAGTAAAACTAAAATCACATATTATGAACATATTGAAATACACAATATGCATATTGCATCAGTCTTATTGTTACATTATAAAGATCAGTCTTCTTAATATATCTTTTATCACATTTCCTTATGTCTGTTTGTATTTCTCATCTTCTTCTTCAGCTTCATATAATCTTGACAAAAATTCTATTTCCAACTTTGATCGAGATTTATAAGATAATCTGTGCAAACCTTCTGCCAAACGTGTCACAAATCCATCTATAGGATTTGGTTCTGCATTATGTGTTAAAGACTTAATAAAAGCTTCTTCGTATTCGTCTAAATTAATCCTCTTCCTCTCTGCAACAAAGAAATATATGCATTTATTATTTTTATTCGCCAATGTAAGTTGTACCCCTTATGAAAAATCATACGTTGACGGTCCGAAATAACCATCAAATTGAGTGTAAACCTTCATGAAACACTCGATTATGAAGGTTTACACTCAATTTGATGGTTATTTCGGACCGTCAACGTAAGATTATTGAGTGTATTTTTCATAAGGGACATAAACACTACAATTCATACTTTTTGATTTCGGTGATGTCGGGGAAACTGGAGACGTGTTATTATTATTGTCGGCGATAGGAGTAGAAATATCAATATCATCCACGTTAAAGTTGTCACTTGTCGATGTTGATGGAACGCTGTTTGAAGAGGAAGCTTGCTCTTCATATGTTGATCGTTGCAAGGACGTTACAGTTCTGAAATAAATATTAGGATGTTATGACTACAATATATAATATTATAATCAAACTAAACTATCACTATTTTTGAACGTACTGTCGATATTCAAATGTATCATTTAAGAACGTCATTACATTGTAGTGACGAAAGGATGGTTTTATTGGAAAATTCTTTGGTATACCAGCTGCACCACTTTTTTGTACAATACTTTGCTTCCGTTTTAACATATTTCTTGCTTTTCTGTAACAATCTTTTAAATAGATCCAGCGTTTTTCCGCTTCAGTAGCAGTA
>NW_011954919.1:0-1093 GCF_000949405.1 Vollenhovia emeryi | reverse complement strand
AATAAAGAAAATACAGGGGAGTCACACGTTACGCTCGCTCGCTCGTGGTTCGCTATTCTCTACTGAACTGACTAACAGAAAACCTCCCCCTCCTCTTTTCACCTCTCCTTCCGCATTGCGCTACCATCGAACTCAAATCGGAAACTAAAACTACTCGGTTCATTATCGCGCACTTAAACATAAACCAATATTAAAAATGAAAAATGAACATAGTTTCCTACATAATATAATCTCTAAAATGTTGTAATGGGCGGTCTACAATGAGTCGTTAGCCGTTGCATGATCGGATGTCGGAAGCAAGTCGTACACAAATCTGCACAAATCTGTAATTGGTGGTGTAAGCAATTTACCAAATGCCATCCCCAGTGAGAAAGCTAATATCAATTCGATATCGATTCGATATCAATACCATCAGCACATATCGACGCGCATTTAGCGCCTTGCACACATCGACGGATTAAAAAATTTCGATCTCTTTTCGATATACTGCTAAAAGATTTATATTAAAAAATATTGATTTTACAAATTTTATTACTAATTATTATAACAAATTTTTGAAAAATTAGCTTAGTTACGTTCAGAAATATTAATAAACTTAAGTAAAAAATGTTTAAACAACTCTTTCTAAGCGAGAAATAAATGATAGAAAAGATGTCGGATCGATGTCGAATTGATGTCGAATCGATATTGAATATACTTAACCTATGTAAAGATACCTAACCTTCGATTCGATATTATCGGTTCGGGTCGCGGTCCGATTCACGCTCGCAGCGCTGTAAGCATCATTCTGTCTTCGTTGCACATCAAATTATAAACGCAGACAGAACGATGCTTACGAAAGCGCAAAGTAAGACATGAATCATCGGAAGTGCACGTATAACATAAAGTTTCTTTCTCGTCGCGTTCGGGAGTGCCGTGTAATTAATCGAACCAAAGACTTTTCAAAGCCCATACTTGAGGAACAGGTATTCGTTAAATATCACACAGAGATTTGGCAGTTTTTGAGGCTTGCAATAAGAATTTATATGCATGCAGCGTCTTACGCTAAGTGCCTGAGATACCGTGTGTCTCAACTTACTCGTCGACTCGAAGT
>NW_011954918.1:0-1093 GCF_000949405.1 Vollenhovia emeryi | reverse complement strand
TAATAAATATATGACAGCTTTAATTTTGTTTATTAATTATAATTTAATAACGATTGTATAATAAAAATTTTAACTGTTGCATACTTGTTATAAATGTGAATACCATTTAAATATCAAATTGCTGAATTAATTTTAACAAAAACTAAACCAAATTTTCATTAGTTTTGGTTGGAATTAATTATGGAATTTGATATTTATGATATTCACATTTGTAATAAGTATGAAACAGTTAAAATTTTTATTCTCAATTTAATACGTTATTACCAGTTATTACTACCAGCAATATAAAAGCTATATAACGCGATCCTTTAATTTACATTATAGTTATATAACCATTATGTAACATGTTATCGACGTGTTACATTAATGTTATATACCTGCAACATATATGAGTAGGAAATTACTACTAACGTGTATATAACCTACTACATGTGTGTTATATTGCATGTTATATTCGTTTTATCACGACAATATAACAGTTATATATCTGTGTTTGCTGGGTAGGTTGCTTCCCAATTAGCATATTGATATTTTATGAATATTCCTGGAATGTTTCATTGAAATATTTAAATGTTCCATTCATGTTCCATGGAACATTGCTGGTATCTCCATTTGGCACAACGTAAAATATGTTTGAAACATTTCAGTGAAATGTACTTGGAACAAACATTGTCTTATGCCGTGAATGTTGCATGGAACATGAATGGAACATTTAAATATTTCAATGAAACAGTCCAGGAATATTCATAAAATATCAATATGTCAACTGGAGAAAGTTCCGCCGATGTTTCAACTAAATATTAATAAAACATTCAGTTGCATGTTCTTTTTTTTTTTTTTTCGTGTGGAAATCCTTTATGGATACCCGGGCCCCCCTCTGGGAAGGGAGTTTACAAATGGCCCGGGTTATGTGGGACTGCCCCCCTAATGACGATCGGGGTGCCGCCGCTAGACGTTGCGGCGGCTGGGCTTACCGCACTAAAACCACACGGTGACCTGCGCGGTGCTTTACTTGGGGGACGCCCAGGATGTAGCAGAGCTATAACTTCTGGGCGCAGTAACTTCTGGGCGCAGTTGCATGTTCTCGTGTGCT
>NW_011954917.1:0-1093 GCF_000949405.1 Vollenhovia emeryi | reverse complement strand
AACACGGGAGTGCGCGAGTGCGGAGGATTGAGTGCGGGAGTACATAACAAAAAATTAGTTGACTGCTTGGTATCGTCGAGTAAATACGAGTTGTGTGTTGGGCTGCGGTCAACTTTACGCTACAAATACTTCAAAAGCGTTCTTCTCCTTTTTTCTTATTAAAAGGAAGGAAAAGAAAAACGCTTCGAAACATTTGTAGCGTCAAGTCGACTGCAACCTTAATAAATTATGTGTTGTGTGTTGTGTGCGTCTCTTTTGTGAAGTAAATAAAATAGTAACATAAAGATACTTCCGATTAATTATTCAGTGTGGATCTCTATTAGTGAAAATGTATGAGTTGATCTGTGTTAGTGAAAATGTATGTTAAATTTAGTGAAAGTTACAATGAACTTGCTCTAAGCTACGGTCCATCGAAAAATGCATCTTTCTCATCGTCTTTTTCAAGAAACTAGAGCAACACGAAGTCATCGAATCATCTCTACATCATCTCTGCAAGGTAAGAGCGCGAATGAGAAAGAGAGAGAATGTGTGTGTGTGTGTGTGTGTGTGTGTGTGTACTAGCGCGTCGCGATTAGCTGATGGCAGCGTCGTCGCGGGCGCTCTTGCCGTAAGTGCCCGCGACGACGGTGAGCCGCGCCGCTCCTGCCTGCCTCTAGTATCTGGTCCGTCATTCGATATCTTTTCCTCTTTATAATTCAAAAACTAAGCTTCGGAGAAAATTTTGCAAGAGGAAAAATCATTTCAGAATTAAGTTTAGAATACGACATTTTAAGGACAAGTGGTTGTTCTGAATCACCCTGTAGTATATACCGGGTATCTGTCTGTCTGTCTGTCTGTCTGACCGTGAACTCCTCCTACACTTTTGGATCGATCTTCCTGCAACTGGTCTCAAAATTTTCCAAATTTTTCTGGGATTGTCACGATGGGGTTTTTTTCAAGTTTTGCTCACCCACGCACCCACCCACGCATTCACACTGTTTGTTTGTTTCACCGGGAACTACTTCTGCATTTGTGGACCGATCTTCTTGCAACCGGTCTTAAAATTTTCAAAATTTTTCGGGGGAGGCTGCTATGGGGTTTTTTAAGTTTTGCC
>NW_011954916.1:0-1093 GCF_000949405.1 Vollenhovia emeryi | reverse complement strand
GCCGGCTGGGCGCCCGCGGACGCCCGTTGCCCGCGGTTTAGACAATTTAATACAAATAAATTTTTTAAAAACCGTCAGCCGGGATTGGCTGACTCCCCTCCCCCTGACCACGCCCCCCTGACTACCCCCTCCCTTCCCCCCACGAACGAGTATAAAAGGACGAGCGCAACGCGAGGGAGCTCAGTATCAGAGTCTCCCAGCCCTGATGAAGCAGACTGCAACGCCTGCGAAACGTCGGCACCACACTGCAAACGGACGCGGCAACCATCCGGAAGCCATGAAGACTAAAGAAGACATCAGCCGCGAAAGCCTGAAAGCCAAATAAATATTTTATTTTAAAGTACAAAAACTTGGCGCTGCTCAACCGAATTTTAATTGCCCCCTCTCTCCTTCCACTATTCCTTCGCCCCACTCCTTTACAAGTATGAACCCAAGTGCGCGTGCATGTACGTGCGTTCGTGCGTGCACGCGCGCGCGCGCGTGTGTGTGGGTGTGATGTGCGCCTCTCTGCCTCTCTCTCTCGCTAGCGTGCGCGCGTTATATGTATATTTATGCATGTATATTTGTATGCGTATGTGTGTGTGTATGTGTGTGTGTGTGTGTCGGTGTGATGTGCTCCTCTCTCCCTCTCTCTCTCTCTAGCGAGCGCGCATTATATATTTTCGCATGTATATTTGTATGCGTATATAGGATTAAGACACATATTGTTTTGTTCGTGTATATTTGTACTTATTTTGCATATTTGTATGCTTATGTGTTTTTGTGTGTGGCGTGCGTTCAAATTTACAATTCTACACAGTTCTGTATAACTTTATACATTTAGACATTGTTTTAGATGAAACAAATTGTAATGTCAAAAATTGCTTATTTATAATTGTGTACAATTGTATGTGTGTGGTGTACGCCTCTCTCTCTCTTTCTCTATCTCTCTCTCTCTCTCTCTCTAGCGTGCGCGCGATATATTTTTGTATGTATAGGGTTAAGGCATATATTGTTATGTTTGTGTATACAGGGTGTACCTGAACTGGCGATAAATATTTTAATGACAAGTACTTTGTAACATTTTGAGACGAAAATTCTAATACGAAAAAGT
>NW_011954915.1:0-1093 GCF_000949405.1 Vollenhovia emeryi | reverse complement strand
GGCTTTAGATATGCCGGTTCATCGCGTAGTATTTGTAACCGTTGCTGATGGCGCACGACAAAATAATCTTTGGCGCTGTTTGGTTTTTGTGCCACGCTGACATTGTCGTCAAGAGCTAAGTTTTCTATATCTTCAAGGTATTTATCTCATTTTACGTTCTGAGCAGCGCTCATTCTTCTGCTACCTCGAAGAATATGAACCGCAACACCAATATCCTTTACGAAAACCGTTGCAAATATCAATAACAGATACAATGCTGCCAGCCCTGACTGAAAGATCGCAAGCAACACTAGTAATACTAATGCAACCAAGTTCAAAATGCCTGGTAGCATTTCAAGTAGTCTATATATCCGTGAGCGTTTGTGTAAGGGTAATTCTAGATTATTCATCATTACCTATGAGAGATACGCAACTCCGAAAACCGCGTGAGAAAGCAAAAAAGTAACCAGCAATAGCAACAACGTAAGCCCCCCGAAGAGCTTCGCATGAACGCCCATGTTACGCTGTTTAAGCTTTACGATTAAAGCAAAGTGAGTAACAGCGATGATAATTGCGAACAAGACAAATGATACAAGATAATACCATTGGTTACGATAGTATTGTGTCTCGCCAAATGCGGAAAACCTCGTTGCAATCTGCAGCTCTGTTGGGCTCAAACGTAGCCCGATACTAATCACGACCAGTATCGCAGCTACGATAATCGCTATACTGAGCAATGTCAGACTCCTGTCTTCCTTCATCGCTTTTATTGTAGTAGTTATCATATTTTTCATAATACTTATGGAGCCGCTGACCGGATTTGAACCGGTGACCTACGCTTTACGAAAGCGCCGCTCTACCAACTGAGCTACAGCGGCATAACTCTTGTAGACCGCTTGTCATTATATCAAACCTAGGACGTTTCGAAAACGCTTGCTTATGTCACCACCTCTGTGATACTATACGGTAAGCAAAATCGTGCGCCTGTAGTGAAGTTGGCCTATCACGCCTCCCTGTCACGGAGGAGATCGCCGGTTCGAATCCGGTCAGGCGCGCCACGAAAATATCCACTCATATGAGTGGATATTTTCGTGAGACCTTAAAACTATTCTTT
>NW_011954914.1:0-1093 GCF_000949405.1 Vollenhovia emeryi | reverse complement strand
GCCAAACTAAAAATTACGGTAGATTGAGTTAAACTGAGAAGAAAAGTCATGTACAGTAGTGTAAAATTAACAATAATTATCGCGTAATTGATAAAAACATCTGACCGAATGAGCGCATAAGGAGCGGAAGGCCGGACCCGGAAGGCATGCAAAATGGTTTATTAATTTATATCTCCTAGGACGCGGTAGCGAGAGGTGGAGTGATGTCGCTCGTCATTCAATGCGTGACTCCACCTCTCGCTACCGCGTCCTAAGAGATATAAGTAAATAAAGCATTTTGCATGCCTGCCGGGTCCGGCCTTCCACTCCTTGTACGCTTATTCGGCCAGACGTTTTTATCAATTACGCGATAACTATTGCTAATTTTGCTCAACAGTACATGCCCTGGTAACATTTCCATTGCAATTCTACTGTAAAACTGTACGAAAAATCATGCATTAACTTTCGGGCAGATCATGCATTTTCTATTTCCAACTTTGACTATCTTTCTGTTGGCAGAAACTTGCACTCATCGTAGTGCAACAGAATTGTTGAAGATATGTGTATGCGTTTACGTACAGCAGAAAAGTGCAAGAAATGCGGAAAATGCTTGCGCAAATCGCAGTGCAATATAATCGCGCTAGATTTGTTTCATCTAATATGTATATTGCATAACATGCAATATGCAATAATACTTTGTATACGTATATTCATATTAATAATAAAGAAAAAAATTAATGAACAAATTCCGGACTTTAAAGATTATAGAAATTAACAACACTTTCGCGGTCAGGTGTGAAGAACGGTAAAGTCGCGGTCACCCATCCAAGTTTTAACCACACTCAACGTTGCTTAACCTCGATGATCGAATGGGATAGCGGTGATCCTTCGGCTCTGATACTTCTTTCTTGCAATTTTTGTGCAATATAATCATACACATACTTATACATAACATGTTTTTATTAAATGTTAAACATTATTTTTGAACGTAACCCACACAGCATACTTTATTTGAGATATACTGAGAAATTCTAAATTGTCCCAGACTTTTAAGTATATTTTTCTTGAAAGATTTGTAATCGCAGTCTTTGACACTTCGATTACAAACATTGTT
>NW_011954913.1:0-1093 GCF_000949405.1 Vollenhovia emeryi | reverse complement strand
GTGATATATTTTTAAATTTCTTGATTAATTTGTTCTTAATTTTATTATTATGGTGAGTTATCTTGTTCTCATTGAAATTAAAAAAGTTTGTAACAAGGTATTCTGGTAGTTTTAGGTACAGTGATTCCTCTATGTTTTTGATTTGTTTTTTAAGCGACGTTAGTTTGCAATTAATATCTTTAATTTCTAGGGTGAGTAATTTCTTTTGATAACGTTCTTTAAAGTTGTTATACTTATGTTTTACGTTGATGTTAGTAAAATTGATGTGGAAACGCAGTTTATAAATGTGTGGTGGTAAGATATCTGCATGTCGGCAGCGTAGCAGGAATGTGAGTTGTTGGATCGCTGTGCAGATCATGATGTTTATCTTTATCCATGTCTTCATTTTCTTGGTGATCTCGTATCCGTAAGTCTCTGTGATGGTCAAATAGAATCCCTCTTGTTGTTGGTCCACCATTTTTTCAGTCAAGGTGTGAATATTAAAATGTTGTTGGTAATGTTTTTGTTCACCAGTAATTAAATCAATAATCAATCCATTGTTTCGACATAACTGGCTATATTTAATTTATCAAATTAACAACGTTTCGACTGCCAATCGCAGTCCTCTTCAGGTTCGTTTAAGAGACGAGCATTTACGGATAACAAGTTATTGTGGCAGCAATAAGTCTTATCTATAACATTATAATTATAAAATAGTTTTTCAATATATGTTTGATGTCTTTGTAAAACGCACACAATGTTTATGAATCTATTATAAGGTTTTTGTGTTGGCTTAACTGTAGGACCAATAATCTTTTAGAATATAAATTGAAAATGTCTTTCTAACTCACACGTAATGTTCGTCAATTATTTAATTCGGTTCTTTGGATTCGAGTAACGAGCAGGATCCATGTGTCCGTACATCTGAGAGTATCTCGAGACGATCACAAACTAACGTCGCTTAAAAAACAAATCAAAAACATAGAGGAATCACTGTACCTAAAACTACCAGAATACCTTGTTACAAACTTTTTTAATTTCAATGAGAACAAGATAACTCACCATAATAATAAAATTAAGAACAAATTAATCAAGAAATTTAAAAATATATCAT
>NW_011954912.1:0-1093 GCF_000949405.1 Vollenhovia emeryi | reverse complement strand
TATATACATATGTATATATCACACAGCGATTTTTCTAATTTATCTTTATAAATGCTATACATAGCATTTATTACGATAACCCCTCTCCCCCCATACTGAAAAATTAAAATTCTTATTGCGAAAAATATTACCTCAGCCAGGATTCAAACATGGGACCTCCCTCAATCCGTGACGGGCGTCTTAGCTAATTCGATCACTGAGGCTGTGATAATATTATTCGCAATAACCGGTATATTGTTTTTAAGGAACGCTATCTGACAGCGTGTATAAACAACTAAATTTTCAACACGGTCCTTTTAAGATATAATTCATATTTTGACGGAATAAATACAGTATACGGATTCACATGATAATTCAAGTGGCCACCTTCATCTGTGCCACCAGGTCCTAAAAAGGCGTTTAAACTTTAATTGATTTTTACTTATTGTTAGTTGTAGTTATTTGTTTCAGAATTATGGAAATAAATTACAATAATGTGAAATAAAATTAAATAATTCTTAATTTCTTAAAAACAGAGATTATCTAGATATAAGCATTATTTTAAATACTCTTTATTTCCCCATAGGTTCGTTCATGTTTTATTGCCCATATTTAAAAACTTTGTAACATTATATTAAAAAGTATTGTAGAAATCTATTTGACCTAATAATAAAGCTTCATTCGAATACCAAAGTAATAGTATGCACCGTTTTCATGTGAAACGAATCTCTTTGATCCTTTCGTTTCAATACATATATTTGTCATTGACATGAAAGATGATATCCGTCTTGCTAGCTATGACAATGGAAAATTGAAATTTCTGTTATATTCTCAGAAAATCATTTTATTATTATATTGACAAATAATTTAATATGAAATTATTTATTGTAGTATTAAATTTATATTTGTTACATTTACCAAAATATGTAGCATTACTTACATAAAATTTACAAGAAATTAGATCATGAAATGTTCGAGTGAAAAAGATTTAAACAATTAATATGATTGTCGGTGCCAGAACGACAGTATAAAATTTGGCGTGAGCAGCAGTGCGAGATAAGAAAAGTCGGTACGAGCGGCGAAAAACAAAAAAGAAAATGTATTGAAATGTACA
>NW_011954911.1:0-1093 GCF_000949405.1 Vollenhovia emeryi | reverse complement strand
CCTCGACTCCCTTCAGGAGGATCCGTGGGGGCGCCCATACAAGATGGTGCTCACTAAGTTGAGACCATGGGCGCCCCCACTGACGGAGCGGCTGGACGTGGGATTCGTCCGGAGGGTGGTGCAGACCCTCTTCCCCGATATTACCGGGGAGGACGAGGGGCCACCCTTCGAGTCGGGGGAAGACTCCCCCGACTGGGACGATTCCCTCGACGTCCAGCCGGAGGAACTCCGGAGGGCCGTCAAGAAGGGCCTTAGGGGCAATACAGCCCCGGGTCCCGACGGCCTTCTTAAGCGTGTCCACGCCCTGGCCATGGGCGTCCTTGCAGAGGAGTACGCGCGCATTCTCAGTGCGTGCTTGAGGAGAGGGATCTTCCCCCCGCGGTGGAGGAGCGCCACGTTGGTGCTCCTCCCGAAGGAGGGGAAAGACGTCTCTCTCCCGTCGGCGTATAGGCCTATATGCCTTCTGGACGAGGTGGGTAAACTATTCGAGCGAGTGCTCGTGAACCGCCTCGTCCAGCACCTGTCCCAAGTGGGCCCCGACATCAGCGGGGCCCAATACGGGTTCAGGGGGGGCCTGTCTACGATAGACGCGATCAAGCGCGTCCAGGCCCTCTCTGACGAGGCGACATCCCAGGGGGGGGTGATGTTGGCGGTGTCCTTGGACATCTCCAACGCCTTTGACACCCTCCCCTGGGGACGAATCAGGGAGTCGCTCCGACGCCGCGAGGTACCGCTTTATCTCGCCCGCGTCGTGAGCGACTACCTGAGGGACAGGTGGGTCGAATACACCGACCAAGGCGGCGTACGTCGGCGGGAGAGATTGCACCGGGAAGTGCCCCAGGGTTCCGTGTTGGGACCGTTCCTCTGGAACCTGGGGTACGACCCGGTGCTGCGCGTTCCCCTCCCCCCCGGCTGTCACGTCGTCTGTTATGCAGACGACACGCTCGTGACGGCCGGGGGCCGCGATTGGGGGGAGGCCCTCGCCAGGAGGCGAGTGGCAGCGGGAGCGATAGTCGACTCTATCCGCAGCCTGGGCCTCGAGGTGGCACTCGGCAAGACCGAGGACGTGATGTTCCACGGTAAAAGACGTGGA
>NW_011954910.1:0-1093 GCF_000949405.1 Vollenhovia emeryi | reverse complement strand
ACTGACATGTCATATAATGATTTCTGTGCATTGTGTAGCAGTTGCTGGCTAGACAAGTTTGGT
Organism: Vollenhovia emeryi; assembly: GCF_000949405.1. NCBI lineage: Eukaryota > Metazoa > Arthropoda > Insecta > Hymenoptera > Formicidae > Vollenhovia > Vollenhovia emeryi. The sequence goes on along the minus strand of NW_011954910.1, from coordinate 1,030 downwards.
TTCCTAGTGATAGACAAGGACAGCGCGCTTTCTAATGGGCGATACAGAAAGGGATTTAACGTGTTTGCAGTACCGCGAACCGATTAGTCGTTGTCGGTATTCCGTTGGGTGAAAAGCGAGCGATCAGCATGGCTGGGAGCGATGATATTAGCACGCGTGAAAAGATTGCGAGAGAGATCGCAAAAACGAGTGAAGCAATTCGCAAGAAACATCGCGCTTTGAAGATTGGTAGGATCGATGATGATATCGCGGTGAAGACGCACTTTAGACCAATCATCGAGCCGTTGCAACAGATGGCTGACAACTCCAACGGGGTATGCGCGATAAAAGACGAGCCGATCCATGACATGGGGATGATTGATACATCATTCGACTACAAGTGCGAGAAAGATGCTATACGGCGACAGATAAAGAGGGGCGAAAAACGGACCTCATCGAATCGCCCGTTGATCGAGTCCCCCGAATCGAAACATTGTAAATTAATGGATGTATCGTATGAGTTGGAAGCACCACCGATAACCTTTACACCGTTGATAACCTCTACACCACGTGCGACGGCCATGCGTCCAATGGAGGTGACTCTTGGGTCTGAGGATGTTTTCGAAACCACTGGGGATTCGCTCCCGTCAGCCGTTCAACGCGAGATACAAACGGAAGAGGGTCAAGCAGCGTTGCAGATGCATCTGGGCCCGCTGAGCCAAAAATATATCGAGGCAGTTCTACGCGGGCCCCCTGCCAAAAAGAGTGGTGTAAAGAGTGACATAGATTTCGTATACGGTGTTCATCTCGACAAGGATGGAATGAGGCTCGGCTGTAAACGGTTCGATGTAGACAGCAACGATAATATAATTGTCGACGGTGTGCAATACAAAGGTACGCCCGGTCTTTACGAGCTGATTTTCAAGAGACTTCCCGACGATGAAGAGTACACGAACGATGATCTAAACAAGTACAAGAGCATACTTTTGGCGACGAATGCGCACAGGCGCAATTACAGCGCGCAAGGTCAGAAAATTGGTACCAGAGGACA
>NW_011954909.1:0-1093 GCF_000949405.1 Vollenhovia emeryi | reverse complement strand
GGATACTTAGAAATTCGTTTAATTTCATTATTGTTCATGTTCCGAAACTTCTATACGCTGTGATGATCTCTAACTGAATGATAAATATTCTTTGGCGGAAATATATGAAGACTTTCAAACGTAAACAAACAGGGACTACCGCACCTCTCCGCATGCAGGGATGGGTGGGAGTGGCTCTCGGTATGCGTGGAATGTTACAAACCTATATATTATTATTTGTATCCTTTCTCAGCCTGTATCTCCGAAACTATTTGAGTCCGGCCCTTATATATATATATGAAATAACTCGGGAAGACATCCCCAACAACATATTTAAAAATGAAGCAAATCGGAGAGGAGAGCAAATCGGAGGAGCCCCTTTTATGCATAATTACCAAGACTACATGTAATATATAATATATATATAAGAGAATGTATGTATTAATTATGAAAGTAATATACAGAGAGTTTACAAAATAAATGAAATAAAAGGTTTTATAAAATTTCGCAATTTTTTAATAAGCTCACTTGATAGCTTGAATTATATAAATCACGAAAATAATAAAGATATCAAATTACATACCGAGCAATTTGTTTAAATTATAGTTAGAAGACACTAAGCAATATGACATTAAAAAGATTAATGTACAACTCCATACAAGCGTAGAAAAATTTACATAAATATTCTAAACGTGTACAATATTTTGTGTATTTAATTTCAATATTAAAAACTTTTTATATCTTATTACTTTATATTATTATAAATCACGAGAATAATATATAAATGAAACTGAACCTTTTTTTTATTCCAAACAATTTGTCTTTTTATTTTATTATTTCTTATTTTTTATTTTTTATTATTATTTCGGTAATTATATAGAATAACGGACCACTCTCCAATCTCGATGACCTTGACATATGTTGTCAAGGTCATGACCCTGAGTGACCTTCAGAAGGTTTTAGCCGTCGCTCGTGGTTCGTTAAAAAGTTATTAAAAAATTTCATAAACACGTAAGTTGCAAGCGCGTTTAGCACGGCGCGCTGCGCGCGCCCCACCCCCTCCCGCCCCTCCCGCCCCCTCCCCCTCCTCTCCCCGTTCCATTCCCCCTCCCCA
>NW_011954908.1:0-1092 GCF_000949405.1 Vollenhovia emeryi | reverse complement strand
GCGTGTTTCCTCCGCGTTGTTCAATTACTGCTTGCAGTCGATTCCTCATGTTAATGCAAGCCCTAATTTCTTCCTGTGGAATGTCATTCCAGATTTGAATTACGACTTGTGACAAGTCTTGGAGATTGACAGGTTGTCTTGCTAAATTTTTCAACCTACGACCCATTATGTCCCATACGTGTTCCATACGTGTTCCACAGGAAGAAATTAGGGCTTGCATTAACATGAGGAATCGACTGCAAGCAGTAATTGAACAACGCGGAGGAAACACGCGTTTTTTTAATTTTAACACACACACACACAAGTGAGAGGCAAGGGGACTCACTTTAATCAAGCACCCCGAAAATGAGTCATTCTACACACAGGCGCACACACGCACACGCACACGCACACGCACACGCGCGCGCACGCGCACGCGCACACACACACACAGACACAGACACACACACACAAACGGCTCTTTTCAGGAGTGCACATCGGGTAATGCCAATACCGGCGGTATATGCCAATAATGCAAGGGTTACTTTGAAGTACTGTGTCCTTGCGAAAAAAAATGGTAGCGACTCGCTTTTTTTTTAAATTGAAGAGGAAGGTTTGTACTTTATGTTCCTGCAAACAGTATCCCCGAAGAAAAATGTACCTAGCCCATGCACTCCGGCAAACTTTGCAATTTTCAATATAACAAACATGCCCTCACATTTAAGGTGTTACAGTGGTAGGGATGCATCACACCTAAAAAATAACTATAGTATCTTAAAGTAGAGATTTCAAGCTTTAATTTAAAAAAAAGAACATAATTTTACGATAATTTTTCGCGGAGTTACCGTCAGTCAAAGTTGACCAATTTTTGCATAAAATTTTTCTATGCCATATTTCTTTTGAGCAGTGTAGTTGCTTTAGCATTAGTTTTTGATTAAAAAATGTTATATTTCTTAAAAAATCAAACTAAAGATTTTATTGGAAAAAGTAATCGAGTTAATAATAAAACACCGATGAAAAGAATAGCAACTGTTTAGAAATTTAGAAACTCTGTATCTGTTGAGGCGAATTAAGGCGTGTGTCTATGACGCTAGTACTTGGTCTAAGTTCTAA
>NW_011954907.1:0-1092 GCF_000949405.1 Vollenhovia emeryi | reverse complement strand
CCCGCCGGCTGGGCGTCCGCGGTTTAGACAATTTAATACAAATAAATATTTTATTTTAAAGTACAAAAACTTGGCGCTGCTCAACCGAATTTTAATAGGTAATTACCAAAGTTTTACAATAAGTTTTCGGAATACTTGTATTATTGCGTAGATATTTGTACAGATCATCATTCCTTTACTCTAATAATATGTCACGCACATATCCGTGAGAAAAAGTTATAATCTCTTGCATGATAAACTGTATTCTCGGAATTTATCATAAAATGTCGGAGTAGCTTTCTGATTTTCCGTACATTGCTTGAGCATACTGACTATCTGCATAACTACACAGTTCTATATAATTTTGTAAATTTATACATGTTTTTATATGAACAATTTTTATATAATTATCTGACTTTATACAATTGTACACAATTATAAATAAGCAATTTTTTACATTACAATTTGTTTCATATAAAACAATGTCTAAATCTATAAAGTTATATATACACAAACATAACAATATATGCCTTAAACCTGTATAAGCATACAAATATACATACAATACAATTGTACATAATTATAAATAAGCAATTTTTTACATTACAATTTGTTTCACATAAAACAATGTCTAAATCTATAAAGTTATATATACACAAACATGACAATATATGCCTTAACCCTATAGGGATATAAGCATACAAATATACATACAAAAATATATCGCGCGCACGCTAGAGAGAAAGAGAGAGAGAGAGAGAGAGAGAGAGAGAGGCGCACACCACACACATACAATTGTACACAATTATAAATAAGCAAAATTTTTGACATTACCATTTGTTTCATCTAAAATAATGTCTAAATCTATAAAGTTATACAGAACTGTGTAGAATTGTAAATTTGTAGACACACCACACACACACACACAGACACACATACATACGCCTACAAATACATGGTGTGTATAAAAATCTAAATCTATAAGTTATATATACACAAACATAACAATATATGCCTTAACCCTATATAAGCATACAAATATACATACAAAAATATATCGCGCGCACGCTAGAGAGAGAGAGATAGAGAGAGAGAGAGAGAGAGACAGCGGTA
>NW_011954906.1:0-1092 GCF_000949405.1 Vollenhovia emeryi | reverse complement strand
TTTTAGATTTAACAATATGTACAATGTGCACAATCGTAGAAAATAATTACGGAAAGAAATTTTATTACATGTTGCCTTGTATATCTTGCATTGAAAAAAGAACAATCCCACTGTAAACACCGAGCATTAATTAGATTATATGTATGTTACAATTTCTCACTCAACAATATAAATTTAATATAACATATCCCATACAGCACAAGAACGTCCAGCAACATTGCAGCAACATTGCAGTAACATTGCAATGTTGCTGCAATGTTTCTGCAATGTTGCTGGATGTTCTTGTGCTGTATGGGACACTAGTATGTTATAATAGTGCATTTACATTATAGAGTGACAAATTGATACAATGTAATTGATGCTCGGTGTTTATTGAGAATAGATTTAGATCAAAGTGACACTTTGTTTATACCTTTGTACCTTGTTTAGTGATATAATAATGGACTTTCTTACACAACTTAGGAGAATACGTACATTTTTCTTTTCTAGAATAATTTTTATAGGTTATATTGATCACAATAATAGCAATGGGACTAATATTCACTCCGACCATAAATATTCTCGATCATAAATATTCATTCTCAGTCATCAATAACACAGAAAAGCAAAAATTTGTATGTATATTGAAAGGCACGCGTCACTTTGGTCTGTGATGAGTAAGATATTCTATTGCAAACTTACTTATTATATTATCACTCCATCGCTGTAACTGCAGTGTATCTAAAACTTTCTGGACCCTAGTATCCATTTTTCTAATGGATTTGAGCACACTTGATATAAAACTGCACACTGTACACTTCGTATATAAGCACGTCAGATCCAAGAGGACAACGAATTCTTGCGACGTCGTGTACCACTCGTCTGCCATATTGCATGATGCAATGTGCATCTAGAAGCGCAACTAGAAGTAAATTTTGATCCAGCGAAATTGTCACTTGTTTCTAAGAAATAAATTTAATCTTTGGAAATAAATATCGCACATCTATACAAATTATCTTCTTGTAACTAAATATAATATTGCTATAAAAAACATAAATTTGCCACAAATAAATTAATTTTCTGAGCAAGAATTAAATGAAATTTTTTTAAGTA
>NW_011954905.1:0-1092 GCF_000949405.1 Vollenhovia emeryi | reverse complement strand
AGAAATTTAGAAACTCTGTATCTGTTCAGGCGAATTATGGCGTGTGTCTATGACGCTAGTACTTGGTCTAAGTTCTAGTTTTGAGGAATGCGTAGCCAATCAACTTGCAGCTTTTGTGGAACAGCTACATTGATTGGCTACATATTTCGCGGAATTAGAACTTGGATAGAGTAACAAAATATATTCGGTTGAATTGGAGCTTAGACTTGGTGCTTTTTTTACCTTTTTTTAAAAAGGTAAGTTTTTTACGTTAAAAATTACGGGAACTCTCGCGAAAGTAAAGACAAGGCGAAAGAGAAACCGAAAGCTATAAGAGGCACTGAACCGCATAGCAGCGAAGAAGATAACGATAGCGAAAAGGCAAGACCAAAGACAACACGCGCCGCCGCGACGTATAGAGTTACACACGTTGAACGGTCACTGAAAGTTGACACCGGACTAGATCTACTCTCCTTACCCGTGCGAGAAGCCGAAAATAAACAAGTCGAATTTTTATTCGACACAGGTGCAACAATTTCATTAATAAAATTAAAAGCTCTAATAGGAGAAACCCAAATCCAGGAAGATCCGATAAAATTAGTCGGGATCACGGGACACTCCATCACTACGATCGGAAAAACGTATCTGACCATCAAATTAACAGACGGAAACATAAAACATCCCGTATACGTAATCCGAGACGATGTACCGATAGATTACGAAGGGATCATCGGACTCGACTTCGTTTACAAAAGTAAAGCGTTATGTGATTATGACGCAAAAGTAATAAAAATAGGTGCGACAGAATTCCGACTCTACCCGTATAGGCGAATCATATTGAAGCCACGGAGTGAAACAATCGTGGGTAAATGTTCACTATAGGGGAGTCAGCCCCGATGACCTTGACCTTGACATATGTTGTCAAGGTTACCCTCCTGAGTAACGCTCAGAAGGTTTTAGCCGTCGCTCGTTGTTTGTTAAAAAGTTATTAAAAAAACTATGTCGACCAATTATATGTAATTTTCAGACACAAATATTAAAAATTTTGAAAAATGTTTTAAACAAAAGTTGTAGATCTCTTTGAAATATACATTATATCCCCTATTCATTTTT
>NW_011954904.1:0-1092 GCF_000949405.1 Vollenhovia emeryi | reverse complement strand
ATGCTAGCTGATGACGATCAGTCACTGCACTGACGATATGCGATCGTCATGCGATCTATGCATGCACTGACATAGCTGCTGACTGAGATCATGCACGTACTGCGTCAGATGATGCTCGACTACATGCAGTCGATGCTAGCTGATGACGATCAGTCACTGCATGCACTGACATAGCTGCTGACTGAGATCATGCACTGACGATATGCGATCGTCATGCGATCTATGCACGTACTGCGTCAGATGATGCTCGACTACATGCAGTCGATGCTAGCTGATGACGATCAGTCACTGCACTGACGATATGCGATCGTCATGCGATCTATGCAGTCGATGCTAGCTGATGACGATCAGTCACTGCACGTACTGCGTCAGATGATGCTCGACTACATGCATGCACTGACATAGCTGCTGACTGAGATCATGCACGTACTGCGTCAGATGATGCTCGACTACATGCACTGACGATATGCGATCGTCATGCGATCTATGCAGTCGATGCTAGCTGATGACGATCAGTCACTGCATGCACTGACATAGCTGCTGACTGAGATCATGCAGTCGATGCTAGCTGATGACGATCAGTCACTGCATGCACTGACATAGCTGCTGACTGAGATCATGCACGTACTGCGTCAGATGATGCTCGACTACATGCACTGACGATATGCGATCGTCATGCGATCTATGCAGTCGATGCTAGCTCGACGATGGTACTCGTACTGCGTCAGATATGCTCGACTACATGCAGTCGATGCTGACGATCAGTCACTGCATGCACTGACATAGCTGCTGNGAATCGGAATATCGCCCGGTTCTGGAGATTGTCTCGCTTCTCGACGTCCCCACATAATTCGTCTACATGCGCTACAAGCCTGGGAGAACTTTGCAATTTTCCTGTTTTGGCTAGTTTCTAGATTTTATTATGCTAATACGAGGCTTGTTTTTCGCGCCGATAACTACGCCGCTGCAACTACAAGTACGCCCTTTATCGATCCGTAAAATGTATTACAAGCGCAACATTTTAGCATTTAGGACTGCATCGATCAAGCGGCAGTTCTTGATTTTAAGAATATTTTATCACTAGGTGGATAA
>NW_011954903.1:0-1092 GCF_000949405.1 Vollenhovia emeryi | reverse complement strand
CCCAACGACGGCATGCCTTGTTAGGGGTATTTACGTCAGTGCCTACTCAGGGCCCGTTCAGGAAATTCCACTAAGAATTTACCTTAATAGGACCTATCTAGGCCCAACGATGGCAAGCTTATTTTAGAGCATGCCTATCTGGGCCCTACATTGCCTGGCCTATTTTAGGGCATGCCTGTCTAGGCCCTTTACGAACCTCGGGCACGCCCTGACAAAATGCTACCTGGGAAGTTTTCGGAACGATCGCTGACTGATGCTGCAAAAGAGGCTCGGCTGTCTTCAACATCAACCAGAAAGAAAGAAGAGGAGAAAAATATAAATTTAGAAGGCCAATTGTATGGTGCAAGCATCGCAGACTAGAGGTAAATAAAAAATTTCTATCGATAATGCTACATAAAACTTTAAACGCGTTTTTCTCATAACTGCATTTTTCAAAATTGCCGGAAACATAACTGCATAACTGTACAATCAATCTACTTGAAAATTAAACTGTAGCTTCACAATGACATTATCTAGGGAACTACGTAGGGATTTTACGTTTCATTGTAAACTTTTTTGTTATAAACGATTTTTCACGCAATCTTTTACCTAAAAACGAAACTTTTTGTTCAAACGTGCGTCAGTTTTACAAAACACGGTATTTTTTAATTTCCCTACGTACTTCCCGAGCTAATCTTATATAAAACTCAAAAATTTTTTATTTTTTGTTCCAGGTCAAAAATTGGAGGAGGTATGTTTCCGGTCGTGGAACACTATCTGTGAGAAGAGGCTTTCTTTGCTGAGCTCTGATGCCGCCATTTTGTATTAAAAAAATCTATAAAAATTTATAATTACACTTCAAAGTATGTGCCCAGACAGCACACGACGTCCAATGGACGTCCATTTTTTGTTCTTATTTAGTCCAAACGTCCATGGACCTAATATGGACGTTTTAAGAACGTACATTATTGGATGTACAAAATATGTTAATTTTGGTACGTTTTAAAGATGTCCATTTCATGTATTTATAAGAAACATGCGTTTGGCGGCTCACATATGCCTTTATTTATATGTTGCGACGTTATATCTATTCACGGATCATACCAATATAAT
>NW_011954902.1:0-1092 GCF_000949405.1 Vollenhovia emeryi | reverse complement strand
CAGGAGGTGGAGCGACGCGCGAGATAGTATGTTTATGTTTCGGGTCGCCCGTCGCTCGCGCTCGCTGCCGCGCTCGCCGCACGCGCCGCGCTCCCCGCCGCCCCAAGGTTCTTTTCCACCACGGTATATCTCGTGCGTCGCTCCACCTCCCGCTCATCGATCGATTTTCTTAAATGCCTTCCGAGTCCGGCCTACCGTCTCCTGCATCTTCATTCGCTCAAACGTGTAAATTAATTACTCGATAACTATTGTTACTTTTGTACCGCGGCACATGACATTTCTCCTTAGTTTAACTCAATCTACTACTATTTTCAAGTTGGCTACTTTTGCATCAGACACCCTGTATACATAAGGTAAAATATTTTACATATACAGGGTGAGTCACAACATTTCTGCTAGAGCTCGTGAGAAGGTAGAACGGATCGAGATGAACAGAAAAGTCCTGAACCTTTTGCAATTTTCGCAATAGTTAACAAGTAATTAATTATCAAAAATCGTCGTCTTTGCCCTGCCCACTGTCCAATTCGAGCGCGTGGCGAGATGTGACCGCCCGGCGATCGATATTGCCTGGCGAGGGGGGGGACAGCGCGCCGTTGCCGGCGAGCTTACGTCGCGAAATGTTGTGACTCACCCTGTATAATAAGTTGTTATTGTATATGACATTTAAAATAAATAAATATTACAAATAGTTTAAATTTTTCATCGGATATTTTAATTATAAGTCCAATTCTTTTGTAATTCGTGTAGTATATGTTAACTGTTATATAATCAAAACAATGTATGTAAAAGAAAGAGCTATTAACTTTTATGACAACTATGCAGGGTATGCTCGGATTCAACAAAATCAATAATGCCTGTGAGAGAAGTACATTATGAAAAAATATCAAGTTAAATCCGTTCGGCTAAAAAGATGTTCTTTATACAGGGTGAGTTATAACATTTGTCCACGAGCTCGTGAGAAGGTAGAACGGATCGAGATGAACAGAAAAGTCCTGAACCATTTGCAATTTTCGCAATAGTTAACGAGAAATAAATTATCGAAAATCGTCGTCTTTGCCCTGCCCACTGTCCAATTCGAGCGCGTAGCGAGAT
>NW_011954901.1:0-1091 GCF_000949405.1 Vollenhovia emeryi | reverse complement strand
TTGTCACAATATCCCAGACTATGCATAACGCATAGCAACGTGTTCGAACTCGCGAGCGCGAAAGCCCAAAACGCGTCGTAATTCTTCTCCGCATCGTCTGATAATCTGCTGACAAATTCGTCAGCGTTATAGTGGCCTTTCATATTGCAGCCCACTATAAAAAACTTTTGCAGCACCGCGCGAAGCGAAAACGATACGGAGGCCATAATATCCTCGGGGAGGCTTACAGGACACGAAAGTAGAACAGACTAACTCTCGCCTAAAACGCCTTGCTCTATTTATACGTAGAAATATCCTTCTAAACGTTTAAAAGAAGAGCAGGTAAAATCCCCGCCCTGCGTAAAAGTACCGTGTAAAAATTCTTAGGGCTGGTAAGTGAGATTCGAACGAAATTTTTCTCACGCCCAACAACGCGAGAGAGATAATTTAAACCGAGGGATGGACAAGATTTTTCTTCTCCCCCGCATTTATTTATGCGACATCTCAGCACGCGCATAACGCGTAACGAATTTTCACTCTAGAGAAACGTCTTAATCAGCGAAGCCGATGCCCTTTGATATTTATTTATGGGCATCATTTCCTTCAGCGGCTTTCGAAAAATTCCGAACATTCCTTTTGGGTCAAGTTATCTTATCCTTTTTTATCCGCTTTTAGTGTCTCGGGTCGTAATCTGAATTTCGAAACTGTCGTCTGAAAGGACCTGATCCCATCCTGTCTGCTATCTCTTCCCTTTTTATCATTTCAACGCCTATCGGCCAGCAGCAATCAGAGCACTTTACGTTTCGAGTTTCGAAAAGTGAAACTCTAGCAAACAATTTTTTTTGTGGGGGAGGGACTCGTGCGTTGCCTAATCGATATCCGATGATTTCTAAGGTTGGAATTTCCAAGGGAAGAAAAACATGCCTCTTATGGTTTTTGAAAGAGAGAAATCTTTTTCGCTAAGTGCTTTTCGGAGAGCGAACCATATATGGTGCGTGTCGTTTCGAAATTTTATCTTGAAAGATTTATCGTCGTGCCAGACAGGATTGGTTTTCTCCCGATCTCCCCCTCTTAGAAATATTTTAAACTCGCTTCTATTTTATTTATTCTGC
>NW_011954900.1:0-1091 GCF_000949405.1 Vollenhovia emeryi | reverse complement strand
GGATGCTCCGTACGGAGTAATTTATATCCGCAAAGAGAGAGTTCCTTGGTTGTCATGAGAGCGAAGGTAATGTCTTGAGTGGTCAAGCTGTAGATTGGTTGACCCGGCGAGTCGCTGGTGGTAGATGTGAGCTTATTTGCCAGTCCTTCATACAGGACGTCGTATTGTTCAAATTTACAGGATGATAAGGGCATAGGTTTCCAATAGGAGTAACCGTCGTCGGGATCTAGACAGAAACCGTCAGCTAGAGGGCACGATGTTCCTGATTGTAACTTAATTTTTCCTGAATTTAAATGTACAGGAGAGAATCCTGATTTTACTGTAATTTTAGCGGAGGCCTGGACTATAACATTGTCCCAAGTTCCATATGAATCAGAATATTGTGCGCCGGAGCAAGTACCGTCATTTCTTATATCTCCAGCAACGGTAAAACTTCTGTAGGAAGTTTCATTTACTTTTATTTTATCGAGAATGCCGTCTTTTCCGAGGGAAATTTTCCCTTCGGTAAATAAACGCATGCATGTATGGTATCCCGTTTCATGTACGTAATCGGCTTTTCCGTTGAATACTATTGCAACGTGGGAGTGCATTCCACAATGATATATGGTTCGCGAAATTTCGACTTTGCACTGAAAAACCTCAGCATAATTATAATCAGATAATTGTAAAAGCTGAATTTTAGTACGAGTGGTGGTTGGAGTATGATATTTTAAGTTGCATTCACCTACATCTAGTAGTGAAACGGTAGTTATGTTCAAATGCCGACCTCCACAATCGAAGCCAATTAAGCCATTTGCCTTAGGTACTATAATTAAAATTAATGTAAACGCTATTTTTACGAGTAACATACTTGCGATTACGATATTATATAATTAAATGTGATGAATGTAGTAGTTTCGGGTACGCGATCTATATCTTAGCGTACCACGTTTTCCTATTACTAAGCGTTTATATAGTTCTTAACAATACTATCTTTATAGATATCTTATTCATAAAGATATTAAAAAGCGGTAGGACTATATGTCTGAAGCGCGGTTAGATATTTAATAAAAATAACAAAAGCAGTGGGATACTAGAATTGTTCCCTTGAA
>NW_011954899.1:0-1091 GCF_000949405.1 Vollenhovia emeryi | reverse complement strand
CGCGTGCGTACGGGTGTGTACATGCGCGTGCGCGTTTATGTGCGTATAAATAAATATATATATATATAATAAATAAATTTATAAGAATTTATAGTAAACGTAATGTTAATTGTAAATTACTATATATTTCATTTATTACCACAAATTGTACATATATACATGTAATATATTATCATATATTACATAAATACATAAATAAAGAAATATACGTTACGTTTACTATAAATTCTCAGTGCAGGCAGTGAATATTGCGACGTAAGCCAAGTATTGATTTGTAACAAAACACAAAACGTAGTAACGGTGATGTCAATAAATTGATATTAGTTACGTGGTGATATAGAATAGTTACGTGTTGGAATACAGACATAATATATAAAACGAAAATGTCCAAAAAAATTTCAAAAAACTCTCAAGGTAAATTTATTATAACATGTTATGTAGACAGTGACTTTGCATGTGAGGGAGTGGGGGAGAGAGAGAGAGAAGAAGAGAGAGAGAGAGGGAGGGAAGGGGAGGGGGAGAGAGAGGAAGAAGGAGAGGGAGGGAGGGAGGGAGGGAGAGAGGGAGAGGGAGAGGGAGGGGGGAGAGAGAGAGAGAGAGAGAGGGAGGGAGAGAGAGCGTGTGAACGTGTGTATTTATGTACTCGTATTTTAGCATGTGTATTTATTTATTTGTTATATATTTTAGGAAATATAAAAGATTTAAAGGTAAATAACATTATTATTAAAACTAAAGAAACAACCGAACAAATACAAGGAGAAAATGAAATTAATATTGACCATACATCCGACGAGGATGTATTACAAATAGCGAATAACAGTGATCCTGCTGAGTAAGTTTATTAATATTATCAATTTATATATTGACTGTTTGCATAATAATTACATTAATATATGTATAACAATAACTAATATGATAATCTTTTAAACATGTGTTATACAGGGTGGGGAAAAAGTACCGGATCGGTGAAATATCTCGACAAATATAGGAGATACGGAAAAATGTTTCAGACAAAAGTTGTACGGTTTTAAAAGGGCTATATAACGGTAAAATAAATTTTCGAAAAAAATTAATTTTTTATGGTTATATGG
>NW_011954898.1:0-1091 GCF_000949405.1 Vollenhovia emeryi | reverse complement strand
CGACTAAGAGCGCCCCTATCGAAAAAACAACTACACTAGAATTTGTTGCTATTTTGTTGCTCTAAGATAGCGTGAATAGATTTTCGAAATATCGCATAGTTTAGAAAATACCAACATTGCACTACTTGGTACCTAGAGCTATAAACTCACTAAAGTGTTATTTCCAAAATGTATTCGTGCTAATATAGAGCAACAAAATAGCAACAAATTATGGCATACTCAATTTTTCGATTGGGGCACTCTATATATATTTTTTTACATCTGGGGGGGTCCAGCTTGACACACGTCCCAGACCCCCCCATACTGAAAAATACGACTAAGAGCGCCCCTATCGGAAAAACAACCACACTAGAATTTGTTGCTATTTTGTTGCTCTAAGATAGGGTCAAAACATTTTGGAAATATCATATTGTTTAAACGCTATCACAACATACTGAACATTTCAACAGGCTGACTACCAATACAAGAGGTCGTAAAACGATTATAAGAATTTGATGCTCGCAAGTTTTTTGTGCCACTGCACTCCATGGACAATATTCTTTCAAAAAATTCCAAAGATCGAATTTGTTGCTCGTTCCAAGTTGCAAATAACTAGCGGTATAGCTACGCGGTCGGGACGCCTAGAAGCCTGACTTTGATAATTAATATATAATGAAAGAATTTGTTGCTCGCAAGTTTTTTGTGCCACTGCACTCCTTGGACAATATTGTATAAAGGTAAGTTATGTGTTTTATACTTTCTAAAAATATAAATAAATGATGAAAATTATAGATAATTAATATACATATGCATATATACACAAACTCACACACAATTGATTGGCTACATTAAAGTATCAAAACCATTGATTTAAAACACAAATACAAATTCAATCACAATACCATCTACATATCGTAACACGTAATGTATAAATATGGTACGTATAAACGTGTGTGAATATAATCTCTAAAACGATTGTTAAAGCACATAATTGTAAAATAAATTAGGTATGAAATAAATATACACAATTGTATTATTGAAAAAATTGTAATTTATATTTAATATAAAGAAATAAGTTTTAGGCTTTATAGTAGGAAAAATGTATAAAAACA
>NW_011954897.1:0-1091 GCF_000949405.1 Vollenhovia emeryi | reverse complement strand
GGCGCGCTACCGGAGGTGGGGTTAAGAGATGAAAAGAGAGAAATAGAAAGAGACAGGAATATAGGTAGAGGTAAAGAGAGAGAGAGAGTGAGAGAGGTAGATGAGCGTCGTCGTCGAGGAGGTGGTGTCCTGGTGGTCGTTGCCGTGGGCGACAGAGTTTGCACACGCGGTAGAATCTCGCACTAACGGGATGCCGACTTAGCCTAGGGTGACCGATGGTTAAGCACCTTAACTTACGTCGAGGATCGCGATGTGGCCTATTATAGTGAACTCCAGGAGTCAGAGCTTATCTCGTCGTCGGGCAGAGGTTCGTTCTGTGCAGAGCTCAGAGAACTGAATGCGAATTTCGGGCTCCGAGGCCCGGCTTTTATACCCTCAGCTTATGGGGCAAGTGCGGAAGTGGTGATGGGCGGGGGCCCTTCGATCATTTTCCGAATTTATTAATTTGTACTTCAATTAGTACTCCGACTAACTTGAGTCGTGGTCAGCTTAAAAGGGGGCCACCGCTCGTCATTTTCCCGCTTACTCCTGATTAATTGCATTTTGCGTTCCCGAATAATTAACGCGCATACCAATCTCGTGTTTTTGCATATAGAGTTCCGCTATGCTGCTCCGAAGCGCGTAAACACGGAACGTTCCAGAATTTCGTCGCTAGATTCGCAATGATCTTAAAAGTATTAATTTCCCGAGGTTTGAACGCGCGGTTCGCCGCGGCCGGCGGCTTGAAGTGGAGGCGCGTAGCGCCCTCGTACGTGGCTGAGATCAACGGTTCGTGTGGAGGTAGCTCTGTTCTCGACAACCGTTGATGTCAGCGTTTTAACAGCTTATTTCTTAATAACGCAAATTCTTCGGATTTCTTTTATTAGGGCGAAAGCGGAGGCGCCAAAGGTCGGCCTGTTACAGTGGTTGCCTCGGCTGTCGCGTAATTAATCCAGAAACGATAGTAGAGAAAATAAGAATAGAGAACGTATACGATCACGGGCTGCGCGCGTGCTACGTGCCGCGTCGCGCCGGTGCTATCTATCGGGTGGGCGATCATTCATGCTTCTCGAATAGTGACGTCTGGCGAAAAATAATTCGTCGGACGTAAC
>NW_011954896.1:0-1091 GCF_000949405.1 Vollenhovia emeryi | reverse complement strand
CTTAAAGTACGAGGCAAAGGTATATTATACTTTATACATTGTAACATTATACATTGATTATTTTTGGGTATCCATCATATAACTTTTCTTTAACAGTAAAAACGTTAAAAGTGAAAATTTATCAGTGATTTCGCCCATCACGCAGTCGGAATCACTTATAAATTTTCACTTTTTACGTTTCCACTCTTAAAGAAAAGTTACATGATCGATATCCTATCTTTTTTACTGTCGACATAAAATATAATTAAAGTACAATGCAACATAAAATTTGAAAACAATATTATATTTTAATATTTTATATTTTTTAGCTACTAATAGTAGTAAAGAAAATGAAGCAGCTGCAGCTGTACAATTAATGCGCGATAATGTACAAATAAAAGAAGAGAAGTTGAGAATCGCAAAAGAAAAGTT
The DNA here is from genome assembly GCF_000949405.1 of Vollenhovia emeryi. Taxonomy (NCBI): domain Eukaryota; kingdom Metazoa; phylum Arthropoda; class Insecta; order Hymenoptera; family Formicidae; genus Vollenhovia; species Vollenhovia emeryi. Next base: position 680 of record NW_011954896.1, on the reverse strand, counting down.
ACTTCTTCAAAAAGAAATGTTTCAATACTTCAAAAATATCAATTCAGATTATAAAGAAATTTTTAATAACATCGATATGAATATCGTGCGATTAAGAGAAGAAGTGGAAAAATTAATACCATAATATATTTAAGTAAGTCTTTAATAGATATGAGAAAGAAAATGACAATTTTTTAATGTCATTTAGATACACTAATCGTAATAATACAATACTACCGCATCACAACATATTCCATATGGAATAGTAAAACACAAAGAATCATATAATTACAGTACAAATACCAACAGAAACACGTAACAATATCTAAGTTGCAATAATTTTATACGTGAAAATTTTAAACAACCAATGTTGAATACTCATTCTTGGTTATTTGTATAAAAAATAATCAAAATTTCGCACTGATCAAATACAGTAGATTTGAAGAGTTTCCGTCATATACATATACATATATTAAAGAGATGGATAAAAATTGGCAGTACTATTTTTATAAACATATCTAATATTTCAGAGATTATTTTTTAATATTATTCTTAGATTAGATTGGCAATAGTACTTGTACACAAAAATGTGATATGTTAATTTTTAATATTAATAAGTGTTTTTTTCTTAAATACTACATGTCTTTCAAAGTTTTTCTTTTATAAGTGTTAAAAGACTGTGATATATACAGGGTGGGCCA
>NW_011954895.1:0-1090 GCF_000949405.1 Vollenhovia emeryi | reverse complement strand
CTCAGTACAAATCCTTGTTCTTTTATTCGTGGCCGATTCCGATCACGAACATTTTTTCAATCGGAATGCTTCAAAGATGGAGCGTCGCATGTGCGATCGTTGACTTAGCCGCCAGGCATTACGCGTAGGCGTAGCTCTTCATTTTCACATGAACTGTGCACTAAATCCCGAGCTCTGATACTTAAAAGCGATCTTCTTGCTGGCAAATACTTTGCAATTATTTTAATGCTCTTTATGTTCTCTGATTGCTAGCTATTTGATGACTCGCATTGATATAGCAAGACAAGTCAGCAAAAGAATAAGCATATGAGAACATTAAATTGCATATTCTTGACGCAAAAATTACGCAATTATTTGTTGTGTATTTGTTGCAAATTTGCCATCATACATTTGCCAGCATAACTTGCTCGCAACTTGTCCACGTATTGAGGAATCACCTTGTTCCGTTTTTTACTCAATTAAATTGATTGATTTGACAGCAAATTGCCAGCAAGTTTGCAGACATTTGGTTATCTGGGTTCTAAGAGATAAATAAAATAAGAAGTATAACTCCCGTTTCGTTGGAGCGACCACCCAGTCGTCAACACATTTTGTTGCTGCTATATCACCTGAAAATAAGACGTTATATAATGAATATGTTACAACAGTTACAGTACAGTTTTGTTATGTTACTGTCTTTTTCAACATTATGTTGAAAAGCACATTACCAATAACATATAATACTTACATCTATTTTAATTGTCCGTTTCAACTTTTCTTTCATATTATTCTCCCTCTGATTCGTATGCATATTTCTTTCTGACGTCTCTTATTTTTAATGTAATAATTTTGAACGAATCATTCAAATGTTTAAATCTTATTGTATCATTCATATTCAACTCAATCAGGTAGTCATTATACAAACCTACAAAACAATCAATGAAAGTATTAAAACATAATAAATAGATAATGGGATGGTATAAAGAAAAATGTTTATATACTTAATGCTAAAGATAGTTTCCGCGGACTAAGTTCTTTAACTGTGCCACTAGATGGCTTATAATGCATTCTGTTTTCGTCAAGGCATCTATTTTTAAGAATATTGTATGCG
>NW_011954894.1:0-1090 GCF_000949405.1 Vollenhovia emeryi | reverse complement strand
GACGCTAGCGCGCCCCCGCCGGGGCCCGCGACGGCGGGAAGATTCCGCCGCGCGGGCCATATGAACTCGCGATTCGCGATTAATTCGCCGCCCGATCTTCTTAACGTCCGAGGGACCTTTTGGCCTAAGGCCCCTCGGGCTTCCGGGGCTCGCCTGGCCAGGGCGAGCCAGTTTCCCAAGACGGCCCATTCCGGCGTTTTATGCGCGGGCTCCCGTCGGGCCGCCTCGCCCGCGGAGACCGACTCCATTACAAGCGCGAAAGAAAGAGGTGAGGTGGCTAAGCCGGTTGGTCAAACCTACGCGATCGCTCGCCGGGACGGGCACCCCTGTGCCACGTCACACATGATACGAAAAAATGTCTCATACAGAAGTTACATATTTTTTCACGGAGAATCCAAATCTGCAATAAAAAATAGGGGTTTCTATTTAAGATTTAAAAGTCACCCCCCTCCCGCCCCCGGGGGTGGTGCAGGGGGGTCGAGCTTTACAGGTATGTTAATGGGTGACCCTCTTCGAGGTGTACAACTTTTATTGCAACTTTTTTTAATCCGATTTGTATTTTTCCAAATATTCTGAAAAACAGTTTTAAATGCCTCACCCTGTATACGAGGTCTGTTCAAAAAGTATCGCGAATTTTGAATTTCCGCGGGCTACGTATATTCGATTTTCGATTTTTTTGTGGCGTTATGTTGGTACTCATGTCCCTCACTCATGCTGACAAGTTCGGCCATTTTGAATGTTCACTTAATTTTTGACAGCTATTTTGCTTGGACGTGTTTTGGCTCGTCTTCGATTTTTGCCTATTCCAAGAAATGGATGAAAGAATATGTATCAAATTTTGTGTGAAAAACAAAATTAAGTGCGCGGACGCATTCCGAATGTTGACTGTGGCATATGGTGAAGCTACCTTGAACCAAAGCAACGTTTATCGGTGGTACAAAATGTTCTCAGAGGGCCGAGAAGATGTGAACGACGAAGAGAGTGCCGGACGCCCGAGCACGTCAATAACAGACGAAAACATTGATGAAGTGAAGAAAATAGTATTGGCCAATCGTCGAATCACCGTTAGAGAAGTTGCTGAAGACCTAAA
>NW_011954893.1:0-1090 GCF_000949405.1 Vollenhovia emeryi | reverse complement strand
ATCGATGGCTGTCCTTTGATGCTATTTCTTGGTGATCCGACGAGGCACTTCCAGTATAACCCTGCTCCGATAAGCAAATCAACTGGCCCCGGTTGGTCGAAACACGGATCCGCAAGAAGTGCGTCTCTCAGGAGTATAACCTTTTTTACGTCAATCTTGCTCTGAGGAAGCCGTTCCGTTATTGTTGGCAACACCAAACATTCCAATGTCGCCTCGAATTTACTTCGGATTGACTTAATCCGCAGTTGCGTTACCTTGTACGCACTCGTCTCTGTTCGTCCTATTCCAGTGATGGGCCGCTCTTCTTTATTGCAGACTAACTTGAGTTTATTAGTCAAGCTCGTGGTTATTATGTTCGTTTGCGATCCAGGGTCCAGTAACGCACGACAAGCTTGCACATTGCCCTCTGAATCGTATGCATGTACCTTTATAGTTGACAAGATCACTTTAGTTGCTGTTTGCGCACAGTAAATACTCTGCGTCTCCATCTTGCTTGCTTCTTGGGTAGCGCACGCCACCACCGATGTTTCCGTGCTGCTCTCACTCTCCTGTGGTTCCACTTCTCTATGTAGGAGAGTGTTGTGTCGCTTTGAGCATTTCTTGCATGTTGTCGAACGGCAGTCTCTTGAATAATGTCCTGAATTCAAACAATTGATGCACAGCCTTTTATCTCGTACTGTGACCAGCCTATCGGCAACCGATTGCTTTAGCAATTCCTCGCACTTGTATATCGGATGACTGCCTTTGCAGATCTTGCAGCTCGCTGGTGTCGTCGTGAGCGAGACCTTTTTCTCGCCTTTCTTCTGCGTCGTTGGCTTCTCGCTGGATGCCTGCTTCCCTTTATTCTGATTCAAAACTCTCAATGTGTGACAGCGTTCTGTCAAGAATTTCAAAAATTCTTCTATCTTGGGCATGTCTGTTGGCGTTCGACTCTTGACTATGTTCTGCCAGTCACGCTGCTCCGAAAAATCCAACCTTTTCTTCGCCATGTGTATTATCATCGTATCCCATTTATCTACCGGCTGATGTAGCGCTCGAAGTGATTCCAGGTGTGTTTGGATGTGCCATGTAAATTGTCGAATAGCGTCGG
>NW_011954892.1:0-1090 GCF_000949405.1 Vollenhovia emeryi | reverse complement strand
TTACTAGGCGGACGCCAGTATTGGTGGTCGGGTCGTACCACTGAGCAGACTCCCCGCCCCCGCGCCGGCCCCTGCCAGCATGAGGGTCCCTCCCCCCGGCGAGTGAAAGAGCGAGCTTCCCCGGCGCAGCAGGTGCTGTGGGCTAGACACCCGCCACGATGTCCCCAGGAAAACCGCCCACCCAGGGTCGTACCCTTCCCCCGTCCTGCCACACCATTTTTTGCCAGGGGGTGGTCCTCCGTTAAAATCCGAGGATACCGTCCCCCGGCCCGGGTCCAGCCTCCGAATAATTATACAGGAGGAAGGTGGCCTCCTGTTCGGAGATGTGGGGCTTCAGGGCGCAGATGCCCCACCACCCCCCATCCCCTCCTACCCGTCATTCCGGCCACCGGTTTTTGTACCAGGGGGTGACATCCCCTGTTGGCGGTGTGTGGCGCCCCAGTGAGAACCGGTCGCCGATCCACCTGCCCTTACCCGTGTCCCTGTCTGCGAGTTTTTATACGAGGAGCAAGACAGACTCCTGTTGGTAAGTGTGTGGCATCGTGACCTCGCGGCCCGCGCCGATCCACCTCCCCTACCCGTGTCCCGCCTCCGAGTTTTTATACGAGGGAGAAGGCGGACCCCTGTATTCCTACCCGTCCTTCCGATTTTCAGGGTGAAGGTGGCCCCCGCATTCGCGCCCTACCCAGTTTGGTCTAACTATCGCGGCATCCTCCGAGTTTTTATACGAGGGGGAGGGTGACCCCTGTATCCTACCCGTTTCCCTGCCTCCGAGTTTTTATACGAGGGGGAAGGCAGACCCCTGTTTGACGATCGCATGACATCAGATCTATTGCCCTCAGTCATGCACCGCCCCTCCCGGTATTCGCGCGCTGCCTCCGATTCTTATACAGGCGAGACAACAGCCTGTTTGGAGGCGGGGGTTCCAGGACTTGGTCCCTTCGCCCAGCGTCCCCTCCTAGCCGCCTACCTACCCGCCGCGAGCTGTGCCTCCGAGTTTTATGGAGGGAGGCATACCTCCGATTTGCCCGCCTGTCGCTATGCGCCAGGAGAGTCGCTACCCGGTTCCCCGTAGAGGGAGAAGCTATGT
>NW_011954891.1:0-1090 GCF_000949405.1 Vollenhovia emeryi | reverse complement strand
AAAATATTATGTAGATGGTCATTCGATAGATCGCTATGGTCTCCTCCCTAGCGCTATGGCTTGTGTTCACGAAGCTAGTTCCGAGAGATGTGTAGCCAATCAACGTGCAGCTATTCCATAAAAGCTGCAAGTTGATTGGCTACGCATTTCTCGAGATCAGGGGCTCGATTCTTGAATTCATTCGAAGAAGAAACGTATACGAAAATTCTGCTCCGACAGAAAAGTTGGAAGTCGATTGGTCAAAGCTATTCGAATAGCCAATCAACTTGCAACTTTTCTGTAAGAGTAGAATTTTCGTATACGTTTCTCCTTCGAATAGTTTCAAGAATCGAGCCCCAGGGGCCCGATTCTCGAAATCATTCGAGGAAGAAACGTATACGAACATTCTGCTCTGACAGAAAAGTTAAAAGTCGATTGGTTAAAGCCACGCGAATAGCCAATCAGCTTGCAACTTTTCTGTGAGACCAGAATTTTCGCATACGTTTCTCCTTCGAATAAATTCAAGAATCAAGCCCCAAAGGGTCGGTTCTGTATTTTACAATATAGTGAAAATGATTTGCAAGCAATCCAGCAGGAAAAATAGCATCGTCTGCAGCGGGCTTAAGTCTATGGTTCCTTGCATCGTGGGTACAGGCCTTAAGACATCCAGCACCCGACAGGTACATTCCGATCATGGTGGAAGGATTACATGGTGTGCTCAATTGGTGTTCTTTCTTTCTCTAAATTCGTTTCTCTCTCTTGCCGTCACGTCGAATTGTGTAAGCAGTGGTACCACCACTAAAAGTAACTAGGAAATAGGAAATTTGAACGGATTATGTTGCTAACTGCCTACTGAAGGTGCGTTCGGGGAGCGCGCTTTCAGCGCTAAAAGCGTCTTCTATCTTTGTTCGACGTACAGTGAGTGACGAAGATAGGCCCGGTTTCACCACGGCGAGTTAATCTAATCGGTCCGTTAACTTAACAGGGTGCCAACATAAAACTTCTTTATTAACCTATTTTCTTGGTTAATAAAGAAGTTTTATGTTGGCACCCTGTTAAGTTAACCGACCGATTAGATTAACTCGCCTTGGTGAAACCGGGCCATAGACTG
>NW_011954890.1:0-1090 GCF_000949405.1 Vollenhovia emeryi | reverse complement strand
AAATATGTGTAGTGCATGAAAATGCCTGATGTAGACATTTGATGACAATTCGAATTATGAATTTTATCTCCGCCAAGGTACATCAAATCTTAGAATGAATTAGTATGGAAACTTATAATAAAATTAAACTACAAGAGGTGTGATATCACGTAAAAAACTTACCTTTTTAAAAAAAGGTAAAAAAAAGCACCAAGTCTAAGCTCCAATTCAACCGAATATATTTTGTTACTCTATCTTTTTTGCAAAAGTATAATCTCTACAAAAATATCTTTACTGCAAAAGTATCTTCTTTACAAAAATAATGTCTCCACAAAAATCTTCTGTACAAAAATATCGTCTCTACAAAAATATCTTCTCTACAAAACTATCTTCTCTACAAAAGTAATGATATCAACAAATTGTGCCAAATAAAACAGCGGATATTTATACAAACTGCACTGCTCAAAAGAAATATGGCATAGAAAAATTTTATGCAAAAATTGGTCAACTTTGACTGACGGTAACTCCGCGAAAAATCATCGTAAAATTATATTCTTTTTTTAAATTAAAGCTTGAAATCTCTACTTTAAGATACTATAGTTATTTTTTAGGTGTGATGCATTCCTACCACTGTAACACCTTAAATGTGAGGGCATGTTTGTTATATTGAAAATTGCAAAGTTTGACGGAGTGCATGGGCTAGGTACATTTTTCTTCGAGGATACTGTTTGCAGGAACATAAAGTACAAACCTTCCTCTTCAATTTAAAAAAAAAGCGAGTCGCTACCATTTTTTTTCGCAAGGACACAGTACTTTAAAGTAACCCTTGCATTATTGGCATATACCGCCGGTATTGGCATTACCCGATGTGCACTCCTGAAAAGAGCCGTTTGTGTGTGTGTGTCTGTGTCTGTGTCTGTGTGTGTGTGCGCGTGCGCGCGCGTGTGCGTGTGCGTGTGCGTGTGTGCGTGTGTGCGCGTGTGTGTAGAATGACTAATTTTCGGGGTGCTTGATTAAAGTGAGTCCCCTTGCCTCTCACTTGTGTGTGTGTTAAAATTTTAAAAATGCGTGTTTCCTCCGCGTTGTTCAATTACTGCTTGCAGTCGATTCC
>NW_011954889.1:0-1090 GCF_000949405.1 Vollenhovia emeryi | reverse complement strand
CATATACTATGAGAAATGTGTGAAAGTTGCGGAATACGTCGCGCGTTGCCAAGAAATTGCGTACTTTCTCTTGATACAAACTTCGGATTTACATGCGATACAGATAAGGTGATGCAAGAGAAGCACAGGGTGGAAGATGATAAACCCCGACAGTTTCATTGCATCCTGTCGTCCTACGTATCATTTGCATAGTGTCCTAAATCATCGACGTTTGAATCTGGGTTATTGCACTGTCCACGGTCGTGATCTATGGGGGCCTATTAACATATGTAACGTCACATTTGAGGCTGCCGCCACTCGCGGCGATTCTTCTCGCTGACGATTGTCCATCATTGAATGCAAAATACCTCGGGTCGTGCGAATGTAAATTGAGGCGCGAGGCGATACAAAGAAGCTCGCGGAGACCTCTCGGAGAAGAGAAGGAAGGCGTGTACCCGAGGAATGATAAAGCGGCAAGGCGGAAAATTGGCGAGACAGTGTCGAAAAACCGAGTGATTTATACTCGAAAAAGGCGGCGACTTAAAACCCACCCAATTATTTCTACAAAAACGCGAATGCATCTCCGATGTGATATATCGCGCGAGCGTTGTGAGAGACATTAGATTTTTGGCGGCGGTCCAAACGAAGCGAGCGTGTTTCGTGCCCGCTACGCGGTGTTCTCTAAAACAAAAACACGCTTCAAATAAATAACATTTTCTGCGGAAGGGGTAAATTATTTTAAAGCACTTGCATTGAAAACGTTCCAAAAGAAACACAACCTGGCAACACTCCTATGCGATTACCCGAGTAGCGAGACAACAATTTTTTAATGAATGCAAAAAATTGCTCAATAACATTTCTTGTTACTCGTCTTGCTATAAAATTAAAGAGGATATTATGGAAAAAGAGTAAATGTTGAATGCAAGATATTCCACTTAAATGCAAATTAACCATAAAAACAATCGCGCAATATTTGCCAAGAAGCCTTTATATCAAAAAGGACCAAACGAGAGGCCGAGAAATAAACGGGTAACACATAAACAACAGCGACAGGAAGCGAATGGCGAGAGATAAAAGGGACTCCATAAGAAAGCATCTCCACTCCGATTTA
>NW_011954888.1:0-1090 GCF_000949405.1 Vollenhovia emeryi | reverse complement strand
CTGGTCAATATCGACCAGCATCTCACCCTTATATATGATAAAATAGTGTTTTCGGGCTTTATTTATTTTTAAAAAACAGCTTCCTCTATGAGGAAGCAAAATAACGCTGACTCTGTGGTGCATAGAACTCTTTAGGAAACTGTTAAATACGTTAATTAGAACTATCCGGAAAATATTGTGTCATTAGGAGAACTCCTCAATATCGACCAGCATCTCACCCTTATACATATGTGATAAAATAGAGTTTCCGGGCTTTATTAACTTTTAAAAAATAACGCTGACCCTGTGGTGCATAGAACTCTTTAGAAAACTGTTAGATACGTTCAGAACTACCCGGGAAATATTGTGCCATGAGGAGAACTCCTCAGTATCGACCAGCATCTCACCCTTATATGTGATAAAATAGAAATTTCGGGCTTTATTAACTTTTAAAAAATAACGCTGACCCTGTGCATAGAACTCTTTAGAAAACTGTTAAATACGTTCAGAACTACCCGGGAAATATTGTGCAATGTCGAGAACTCCTCAATATCGACCAGCATCTCACCCTTATATATGATGAATGAATGAATGAATGAATGAATATATTTATTGTTTCCCCTTAGGGTTTACAAGGCGCTTTTTCGTGGGAGCGTTCCCGAACCCCACCCTTATATATGATAAAATAGTGTTTTCGGGCTTTATTTATTTTTAAAAAATAACGCTGACTCTGTGGTGCATAGAACTCTTTAGGAAACTGTTAAATACGTTTAGAACTATCCGGAAAATATTGTGCCATTAGGAGAACTCTTCAATATCGACCAGCATCTCACCCTTATATGTGATAAAATAGAAATTTCGGGCTTTATTAATTTTTAGAAAATAACGCTGACCCTGTGGTGCATAGAACTGTTTAGGAAACTGTTAAATACGTTTAGAACTATCCGGGAAATATTGTGCAATGTCGAGAACTCCCGAATAGCAACCAGCATCTCACCCTGCTTATATGTGATAAATTTTATTTTCTATAAATTAATCGTCAGAACTATTGACAGAATGAGTCTAGACTGTAGAACTCTACGGAATCTTACTCTCCTGTGATCATATAGTC
>NW_011954887.1:0-1090 GCF_000949405.1 Vollenhovia emeryi | reverse complement strand
CCAAGTTAATGGTTTATGATCAGTTACTAATTTAAATGTTTTTCCATAAAGATAAGGTCTGAAATGTTGTACAGCGTATACAATTGCTAATAATTCTTTCTCTATTGTTGAGTAATTTTTCTCTGCATCATTTAACACTCGTGAGGCATAACTGATTGGTAAATCTTTTCCTATTTCTCCCTGACTCAATATTGCGCCTATTGCGGTTCCTGATGCGACTGTTGTTAAAAGAAAATTTTTAGTAAAATCTGGATATTGTAATACTGGTTCTTGACAAAGTGCATTCTTTAATATTTCAAAACTTTCCTGTTCTCTTTCTCCCCATTTAAAGTCAGCATCCCCTTTTAATAAATTTGTTAATGGTTTAGCTAATCTTGAAAATCCTTGAATAAATCTACGATAATATCCAGCTAGACCAAGAAATTGCTTTACGTTTTTCGCATTTTTAGGAATTGGAAAATTTTGTACTGCTTCTACCTTTTTTGGATCTGGTCGTACGCCATCTTCGCTTATTATGTGTCCTAAATACATTACTTCTTTTCTTAAAAATTCACATTTTTCTGGTTGTAATTTTAAATTCGCTTGACGTAATCGTGCCATTAATTTTTCAAATTTTACACTATGTTCTTTTAAAGAGCTTGAAAATATTACCATATCGTCAATAAAAATAAAAGTATCTAAACCGGAAGTAAGTATATCCATTGCTCTTTGGAAAGTTGAAGGTGCATTCTTTAGACCAAAAGGCATTCTTGTAAATTCATAATGACCATGAGGTGTAGAAAAAGCTGTTTTATGGCTATCGTCTGGATGCATTTCTATCTGATGGAAACCTGAAGCAAGGTCAAAGATTGAAAAATATTTTGCACCGCCCAGCTGATCGAGTATATCTGTGATATTAGGTAACGGGTACGCGTCCCCGATAGTCTTATCATTTAGAGCACGGAAATCCAACACCATTCTCCACCTCTTGTTACCGTTCGCGTCTGCCTTCTTGGGCACTATCCACACAGGCGTATTATATGGAGAGTTTGATGCTTTAATTATGTTCTGATCTAATAATTCTTTTACTTGTTTATTAATTTCATCTTTA
>NW_011954886.1:0-1090 GCF_000949405.1 Vollenhovia emeryi | reverse complement strand
AGATATAATGAAATGTACATTTTTTATATATATAAATTACGTGATAGTTTTTAGTATTCTTTACACTTTTCGTGAAATAATTCTAATCAAGAATTTAAGGTTATCCTTGATTGCAAAGCCGCATAGAAAGGTTTTCAATGCCAAAAAATATAAAGATATTATACAATTATCAGAATAAAAATAAATTATACAATTTAAAAAATTCAATTTACATCTTTAACAAAATATAAGTAACTTTGTGTTCATTGAGAAGTACAGGTGACAAATAGAAAAGGATAAGAATTGTGTTAACCTCCTGAAGCTATTCTGCTGACAATTTAGAGATTATTTAATGTTGCAGGATTGCATATTAAATAAAATATTTAATGCTAAATGTTTTATTATATCTTTACATCTTTCGGCAGTGAAAACATTTCCATGCGGCTTTGCAACTAAGGATAACCTTAAAGTTTTAATCGGAATCATTTCACGATAAGTTGTACAAAATATTAAGAAATATCACGTTATTAATATATAAAAATTGTGTCGCCAACTTTATTCAATATTTTATGAAATGTGAATTAAGAAAGAAAAAGGATTACCTTTGATATCAATCACGATGAATTTTAACGTCTCGTTCCTCGTTCTCGTTGCCCAGAAAGATCGAAAATAGGATGTACACGCCACGCACCGTCATAAATGCCGACCTTATTTGTGTGCACACACACAACAAGCGGGTGACTAAGCCCGGGTCTACAATAGGTGTAGTAAGCCTTAAGGCCAAATCAGACTAGCAATTGTCGACGCGGATTGAATTGGGATTGGCGATTGGCGATTGTCCTCTAGCCAATGAGAGCAAAGCAGCCAACGATTTAATCGACTCTCAGTGGCTAGAGGACAATCGTCAATCGCCAATCCCAGTCCAATCCGAGTCGGCAATCGCTAGTCTGATTCAGCCTTTAAGCCGTAAAAAATGACCAGTCAGTCTGAAGCACGGTCTTGTATACAGGTCTCCCGACTGCCTCTAATTTTCGATGGTGGGGGTAGGTCGCTTAGTGAGGAAATTTTGTAGTTCTTGTAATAGCCACTAGCGTTGCAGTCTATGTTCTTT
>NW_011954885.1:0-1090 GCF_000949405.1 Vollenhovia emeryi | reverse complement strand
TTTTTCTCGCCACTTGGCGATTTTTTTCTCGCCACTTGGCGATTATAAAGTAATACTTTATGAAGATGTATGCATAAGTATTTTGCTTTAGCTGCTGTATATCGGTTCCACAAGTGCAAAACATGTACATTTTTCAGGGTCCTTTTTTTTATAAATTGATGTATCTCTCAAAATAGCAGATAGTAGCAGCTGAATCATGTCATTTCATGAAGTAGGATATCCATTAAATCAAGTAAAACCAATCAAAGTACAAGATATTATAAGATCTTTTTTGAAAAATTTATATTTTAGTTTTCGGTATTTTCTTCGAGACATGATAAAATTGCTTGTCAAACGTTAATGTATGCTATTCTTTGATTCGGATATGGATTTTTTTTAAGCCAAAGAATAATCTATTTAATGTAAAAAAGTTGAGATAATAATATACAAACTGCAAAGAAATACATTGCCTTGAATGTAGACAACTCAATTGATGGACATCCAGAATTGTCTAACTCGTAATGTTTATGGTCATTTTACGCACATATTGTAACAACATTTTGGAAAATTAGGATTATATACTATTTCTATGACGTTTCAAGTAACCAAATTTGCAATTGAAAACTTGATTCGAAAAAAACAATTTTTGAGCTCATGTCCGCATTTTTACACAGTTCGATCCACTGTGCGCCGCCGCCGCCGCCGCTGTGGCGGGCGGGGAAGGGGTATCTGGCCCCTCCTCTCCCGCTCCGCCGCCTCCTTCTGCGAGATGACTTTCTCGCAGAAGGAGGCAAACGCGTGCCAGGACCTCTCCTCTTCCAATATTGCGGTGATCACCGCTGGAAGGGAGAGGTCCTGCCCTATCACGCGGACGAGCGCCTCCCGCTCGTCCGCCCACGCCGGACACTCATCCAACGTGTGTTGGGCGGTGTCGTCCGCCGCGCTGCAATGGTGGCAGCGGGAGTCTTGCTCCTTTCCGATCCGACCCAGGAAATGTCCGAAGCAGCCATGCCCCGTCATCACCTGGGTCATCCGGAAAGACAGCCCACCCCATCCCCTGTCGACCCACTGGTCAAGGAGGGGCCCGATTGCCCCGACGACGCGCAGCCCC
>NW_011954884.1:0-1089 GCF_000949405.1 Vollenhovia emeryi | reverse complement strand
ATTCCCGCCCGCCTTCGCCAATGGCAATGGCGAATTATGACGGTCAGGGTCAGTTGGCAAAACACAAAGTTTTACCACAGGTCTCCGGTAGGTTGAAGTTGCGGTGCGGAGCGTCACCACCCTGGTCAGACCATCGGGGCCCTTATGTAATTCAACGACTCTGGCCAGAGGCCACTTCGCAGGTGAATAACGCTCATCTGTCACCAGCACCATGGTTCCCTCCTGAATTTGGTTGTGTGGATGATGCCACTTGGAGACTGCCTGATATCTCTGAAGACATTCTGTTGACCAACGTCTCCAAAAATGGTCCACCTTCTGTCCCAGAAGCTGCCACCGTGATAATCGTGAAACCGAAATATCTGAAAGGTTCGGCTCCGGTATAGTAGTAGGTGCTTCACCTATTAAGAAGTGGCCGGGAGTTAGAGCCGAACAATCACTTACGTCCTCGGAGAGCGGGCATAGTGGACGGGAATTAAGAATGGCCTCAATTTGTACGATCACTGTTGTGAGTTCTTCGTAAGTCAACGTTGAATCTCCAAGTGTACGTAAAAGATGGAACTTGGTTGACTTTACCGCTGCTTCCCATTTCCCTCCAAAATGGGGCGCGGATGGAGGATTGAATCGCCACTTAGTACCATCATTTGCAATAATTTGGGCTAGCTCATGTAGTTCATTCGAAGTGGAAGAAAAACGTTGGCGTAAGGCTTTGTCAGCACCCACAAAATTGGTACCGCAATCGCTTTGTAGGGTTGCACAAATGCCTCTGCAACCCGTAAACCTCTTATAAGCAGCGATAAAGGCCTCTGTAGTGTACTCAGTAACTACCTCAATGTGGACTGCGGATGTAGCTAAACAAATGAAAATGGAGAGATAGCCTTTATACGTGCGAGCCGCCCGCCCTTTCCAGGTTTTGATAGTTATGGGTCCGGCATAATCAAGTCCTGAGTGTAAGAAAGGTCTGGCTGGATTGACCCTTGATGCCGGTAGTTGACCCATTAATTGTTGAGCCCGGATTCCTCGAAAGCGAGCACAACGTACACACCTGAGGATAAAGGAACGGACTGGGGCCCTACCTCCGACAATCCAATA
>NW_011954883.1:0-1089 GCF_000949405.1 Vollenhovia emeryi | reverse complement strand
CATCCTTTTTTGCAATATTCTCTATTATAATAACACTTTTATCTTTTAGATAGCAACCACAATTTGCTAGATCTGTACTGAGAGTAAAATGTTGTATTTTAATTTTCTTATATTGCATGGAAAAATTACCTGGCGGTAAAGGGCCCTCATTATGTTCGTTAATGCATTCAATTTCATTTTGCTGTGTATTAAGTGCTTGTGGCAAAGAATCTATTTCATGTAGACGACGCATGATTTGAGCTAATGGTGCGTGTGCTTTTCGAACAAGATTTTTTAAGATTTGTAAATAATTTTCAAAGGGAAATGCACTATAGGAATCTAGATTTCCAAACAATTTACTATCGTCAACAATATGAAGCAATCCATGCACGTTATGGGAAATGTATTCGACTCCATAGATTACTTTAAATTGTTTAACAAAATAGAGTAGCAATGAATGAGAATACTCTGAATATTGTTTACGATGTGCTTCGTTCAGAAGGATTCGAATCGCAACATGTAAAGACATAAAATGTAGATATTTATCAGGGGATAAATTAGTCTTTAAAACAAATGGTCCAGAGTATAATAAGAAAAATCGAAACTCAGTTGCCTTCCAACGTTTTACTTCATCTAGTGATCGTGTTTTTCTTACGAACTCACATGGAATATGTGGCTTTAATGAAATAAGCATATCAGAGATTTTACTGATAGATTCTTGTGACAGTTTATGTAATGGCTTCCCAAAGAGCCACATAGAACCGAGTAACTTTTTTACCACACCTAGGCAAATTAAATGCATGTATTCTAAAGGGAAATTATCTATTATTCCTAGACCAGGTATGTTTTCCAATATAGATCTCCCAGTATGATGTTGCAATTGCGATCTACTGAGAAAGTTCTCATTTGTCCGTTTTAGTGCGTTCAGCATTGTAAACGAGACCCTACCTTTTATGTATTTGCCTTTTTGCATACATTTTGTACATGAATAAAAACCAGTATGACCTTTACAATATGTAATTAGAGATTTCGCAGGAGCATCGCAAATAAATCCCTTTATCTTAAAGGGTATGTTATGTCCGTTGTGTAAAAAACCATTATTTGTAAGTT
>NW_011954882.1:0-1089 GCF_000949405.1 Vollenhovia emeryi | reverse complement strand
CTTAAAAAAAGCCCCATAGCAGCCTCCCCCGAAAAATTTGGAAAATTTTAATACCGTTTGCAAGAAGATCGGTCCACAAATGCAGGAGGAGTTCCCGTTGAAACAAACAAACAGTGTGAATGCGTGGGTGGATGCGTGGGTGAGCAAAACTTGAAAAAAAACCCCATCGTCACAATCCCAGAAAAATTTGGAAAATTTCATGACCGGTTGCAAGAAGATCGGTGAATGCGTGGGTGGGTGCGTGGGTGGGCAAAACTTCAAAAAACCCTCTTGCAGTCTTTCCCGAAAAATTTGGAAAATTTCAAAACCGATTTCAAGAAGATCGGTCTACAAAGATAAAAGGGGTTCATAGTCAAACAAACAAACAATGTGAATGCGAGGGTGGGTGCGTAGTTGGGCAAAACTTAAAAAAAACCCCATCGTAACAATCCCCGAAAAATTTGGAAAATTTTAAGACCGGTTGCAAGAAGATCGATCCACAAATGCAGGAGTAGTTCCCGGTGAAACAAACAAACAGTGTGAATGCGTGGGTGGGTGCGTGGGTGAGCAAAACTTGAAAAAAAACCCCATCGTCACAATCCCAGAAAAATTTGGAAAATTTTGAGACCAGTTGCAAGAAGATCGGTCCACAAATGTAAAAGGGGTTCGCGGTCAAACAAACAAAAAAGGTGAATGCGTGGGTGGGTGCGTGGGTGAGCAAAACTTAAAAAAAAAACCCCATCGTCACAATCCCAGAAAAATTTGGAAAATTTTGAGACCAGTTGCAAGAAGATCGGTCCACAAATGTAAAAGGGGTTCGCGGTCAAACAAACAAAAAAGTGAATGCGTGGGTGGGTGCGCGGGTGGGCAAAACTTAAAAAAAACCCCTTAGCAGCCTCCCCCGAAAAATTTTAAGTCCGGTTGCAAGAAGATCGGTCAACAAATGCAGGAGGAATGCCTGGTGAAACAAACAAACACTGTGAATGCGTGGGTGGGTGCCTGGGTATGCAAAACTTGAAAAAAACCCCATCGTAACAATCCCCGAAAAATTTGAAAAATTTCGAGACCAAGTTGCAGGAAGATCGGTCCACAAATGTAGGAGGAGTTCGC
>NW_011954881.1:0-1089 GCF_000949405.1 Vollenhovia emeryi | reverse complement strand
ACTTAACCGTATTGGCGTATAGCCGACGCACCTTGCCGTCCGGGCCGCCAAGGTTGGGGAGGAGCCGACCAAGCTTGGGCGCTCTCACTCCCGCCCTGCTTGCGGCTCTGGCAAGGTGGCTCGCAAAATTCCATCGGTCGTCGAGGATCAACCCAAGATAGTTCATCTCGTGGCCGATCCTGACGAGGGCCGTACCCACAGCCAGGGTGAGTCCCTCGGGCGGCGCGCCGCGTGCTCCACGTCTTTTACCGTGGAACATGACGGCCTCGGTCTTGCCGAGTGCCACCTCGAGGCCCAGGCTGCGGATAGAGTCGACTATCGCTCCCGCTGCCACTCGCCCCCTGGCGAGGGCCTCCCTCTAATCGCGGCCCCCGGCTGTCACGAGCGTGTCGTCCGCGTAGCAGACGACGTGACAGTCGGGGGGGAGGGGAACACGCAGCACCGAATCGTACCCCAGGTTCCACAAGAACGGTCCGAGAACCGATCCCTGGGGCACTCCCCGGTGCAATCTCTCCCGTCGGCGCCTGCCGCCTTGGTCGATATACTCGACCCACCTGTCCCTCAGGAAGTCGCTCACGACGCGGGCGAGATATGACGGAACCTCGCGGCGTCGGAGCGACTCCCTGATTCGTCCCCAGGGGAGGGTGTTGAAGGCATTAGAAATATCCAATGACACTGCCAACATCACCCCCCCCCCCTGGGACGTCGCCTCTTCAGAGAGGGCCTGGACACGCTTAATCGCGTCCATAGTGGACAGGCCCTCCCTGAACCCGTATTGGGCCCCGCTAATATCGGGGCCCACTTGGGACAGGTGCTGGACGAGGCGGTTTACGAGCACTCACTCGAACAACTTACCGACCTCGTCCAGAAGGCATATTGGCCTATACGCCGACGGAAGAGAGGCGTCTCCCCTCCTTCGGGAGGAGTACCAGCGTGGCACTCCTCCACCGCGGGGGGAAGACTCCTCTCCTCAGGCACGCGCTGTACAGGCGCGCGTATTCCTCCGCGAGGACATTCATTGCCAGGGCGTGGATCCGCTTGTGGAGGCCGTCAGGGCCCGGGGCTGTGTTGCCCTTGAGGCCCTTAGCG
>NW_011954880.1:0-1090 GCF_000949405.1 Vollenhovia emeryi | reverse complement strand
CTTAGGGCTTAAATCATCTATTGTAGACTGGGACTAAGTCCCAGTCTACAATAGATGATTTAAGCCCTAAGCTTTAAGAAATTGGCCAATCACGGTCAAGTATGAGAAGAATGCGCGACTGTGATTAGTCAATTTCTTAAGGCTTAGGGCTTAAATCTCTATTGTAGACTGGGACTAAAGCCTCATCTAGAGCTACGCCTCATCTACATAGAAGTCGTAAAGTCGTAGTCGTAAGAATAGTCGAATAGTCGGCTTTAAGCCTGGTGCAGACTGCACGCAGCAAGCAGCAAGCGTCGAGCAGCAGCCAATCAACGAAGAGATATTTTCTACGCCACTGCTGACGCTTCCGCAAAATTCAGCAGTGTTGGATCCTCGCTGCTCGACGCTTGCCGCTTGCTGCGTGCAGTCTGCACTAGGCTTTAGGCTGAAATCACATGATGCGGAATAGGAGTACGGAATAGAGAGTGCGTTATAGAAACAGACAATCAGAGCTTTGCCGTATCAACGAGTGACGGAAATGTCTGGCTATGATTGGTTGCTTCTATAACGCACTCTCTATTCCGTACTCCTATTCCGCATCATGTGATTTCAGCCTTAGGGCCTGTGTCCACGATGCTAGAACTAGGTCCAAGTTCTAGTTGCGAGAAACGTGTGGCCAATCAACTTGCAGCTATTCCATAAAAGCTGCACGTTGATTGGCCACACGTTTCTCGAAACTAGAACTTGGACCAAGTTGTAGCATCGTGGATACAGGCCTTAAAGACCGTATCAGACTACGGATTGAGATTGGGATTAGATTGAAATTTGACCAATCAGAGTAAAAGTTACTGAACTTGAGATTAGTAAACTTTACTGCGATTGGTTAAATTTCAATCTAATCCCAATCCCAATCCGTAGTCTGATACGGGCTTTAAGAGGGTGAGGGGAATCCATAGACATAATGGCCGCGTTCAGCAGACACAACTGTTGAGTGAGCGCTCAACGATTTCCTAATATGATTGGCTGGATCTAAAAGTATTAACCAATCATACTGAGCGCTCATTCAACAGTTGTGCCTGCTAGAACATGGCCCTTGTCACGTCGTGGGCAC
>NW_011954879.1:0-1089 GCF_000949405.1 Vollenhovia emeryi | reverse complement strand
AGGAGGAAAACTTGCAAAAATAAAAGTTACTAGATTATAGATGGTGCTACACTGCACCGCTACGTTTAAACTATGCCAAACTAAAAAGAAACAAAAAACAGAATAAATGAATTGTATTGATTACTTAACTCCAATAGCAGCTTTTGTGGAACAGCTATATTGATTTGCTACATATCACATGAGGACACGCCAATGTGGGTCACAAGGCAAGATGTAGGTAGCCCAACTTGTAAATCTTATATTTTTCTGAAAATCGTGAATCTATATACCGCTACTTTCCACATGGGTTCTACACGCCGATTTCTTTTTCAGACATAATGCAGTTTTCTTACGCGCGGAATTATTATCGTCAGCAAATTCACGTATTCGAAGCGATAAACGATTTTTTGTAATTATATTAAAAATGCTACATATTAACATTTTTCTGATGCTACATTTAGCATCCAATACCCCCCTTTTCTCGTGCTGTAAATTATTCTTATTGCGAAAAATATTACCTCAGCCAGGATTCGAACCTAGGCTGGGACCCCCTCAATCCGTGACGGGCGTCTTAGCGTTATGTCCGAAAAAGAAATCGAAGCGTAGAACCAATGTGGAAAGAAACGGTATATAGATTCACGATTTTCAGAAAAATATAAGATTTACAAGTTGGGCTACCTACATCTTGCCTTGTGACCCACATTGGCGTGTCCTCATGTGTTGTTTACCATAGTTTTAGATAGGGGTCTTACTTGATAGTTTATTATACAGGGTGTCTGATGCAAAAGTAGCCAACTTGAAAATAGTGGTAGATTGGGTTAAACTAAGAAGAAATGTCATGTGCCGCGGTACAAAAGTAACAATAGTTATTGAGTAATTAATTTACACGTTTGAGCGAATGAGGATGCAGGAGACGGTAGGCCGAACTCGGAAGGCATTTAAGAAAATCGATCGATGAGCGGGAGGTGGAGCGACGCGCGAGATACTATGTTTATGTTTCGGGTCGCCCGTTGCTCGCGCTCGCTGCCGCGCTTGCCGCCCCCGCCGCGCTCCCCGCCGCGCCTAGATTTTTTCCCACCACGGTGTATCTCACGCGTCGCTCCACCTCCC
>NW_011954878.1:0-1089 GCF_000949405.1 Vollenhovia emeryi | reverse complement strand
AAATGTAACCGTATATATAAAAATCACAAAATGACACGAATGTATTCTTTTAATGTATGTAAGGAACTTGTGTCCTATCTGTACAAGCGATATTGTAGCGGATTCAGCGTGGGGATTCCGTCGACCGCGGCAAACGGAGGCCGTAGCGCCATCCCGTCGCGGCGACCGGGGTCTCGCCTGGATTTCGCTCGGGCAACCGTCCCGATCGCGCTCGTTCAAACGCTCCAAAAACAAAGGGCGTAAACAGACATCACGACTCTCGTTATCGGATAGATTTAAGCGATCAGCGTCATGTCGCGTGATCGGCGTGCGAGTACGTTCCCCTTCTCGAAACCGCCGTAACGAAGGAGGAAATCCGCAAGAGCAGATTGTAACTCGCTTTCAAGTGAACCGCACGTATCTTTCAAATGTTAAAACCTCGAACTGTGGCGCGACTCATCGATTCCACGAGGACGCGAACAGCGACGGGCGGCTCTCGGAGCATCCAGCAGATCGATTGGCCCGCCTCCTCGCCGCGGCCCTCTCGAAGCCCTGGCTCATCGAGAGCAGCTCGCCAAGCCAGCGCAGCGGCCCGAGACCACTGGGAGGTCGTATCAGCTCCGCTAGTTCCGGAGGACGAACCCTCAAGGAACCCCGGGTGATCAGTGGATGTTTGTGAAAAAGCTTTCCCGAGCTCCCGGGCAAGCTGCCGTCGTCGCCCAGCGCGAGCCCGCGCCAACGCACAACGCCGTCTCTTTCAAACGCGCGAAGAGCGTCGCGCGCGCCTGCTCACTCACACGAAAACGCAACATTCGTACCGTGTCGCGTAGGCGAATAGCGAGCGAAGTGCGGTGTAAACCAAATAAAAGTTGAGAGTGACTTCACTGCAATTTATTGTCCACACCACGTCCCTTCGACGTGCCTACGGCGCGTGTCCCGGCAATCAGCCGCAGTCGAGCAGATTCTCGACACGCGAACAGATATGAATTGTTAAATAAACAAATGAGAGAAAAGTATACGACTGTATTCCTTTAATATAAGTGTTTGCCCAAAATAAACCCCATCGTCTGTATAAGCGATGCGAATTGTTAAATAAAATGAGAGAGAAAA
>NW_011954877.1:0-1088 GCF_000949405.1 Vollenhovia emeryi | reverse complement strand
TTGGTCCAAGTTCTAATTCCGCGAAATATGTAGCCAATCAATATAGCTGTTCCACAAAAGCTGCAAGTTGATGGGCTACGCATTTCTCAAAACTAGAACTTGGACCAAGTACTAGCATCATGGACACAGGCCTTAATTCGCCTGAATAGATACAGAGTTTTTAAATTTCTAAACAGTTGCTATTCTTTTTATCGGTGCTGTCGATACGTTATTGGCCAAATGAGATACGAGGTCTGTTCAAAAAGTATCGCGATTTTTGAATTTCCGCGGGCTACGTATATTCGATTTTCGATTTTTTTGTGGTGTTATGTTGGTACTCATGTCCCTCACTCATGCCGACAAGTTCGGCCATTTTGAATGTTCAATTAATTTTTGACAGCTATTTTGCTTGGACGTGTTTTGACTCGTCTTCGATTTTTGCCTATTCCAAGAAATGGATCAAAGAATATGTATCAAATTTTGTGTGAAGAACAAAATTAAGTGCGCGGACGCATTCCGAATGTTGACTGTGGCATATGGTGAAGCTACCTTGAACCAAAGCCACGTTTATCGGTGGTACAAAATGTTCTCAGAGGGCCGAGAAGATGTGAACGACGAAGAGCGTGCCGGACGCCCGAGCACGTCAATAACAGACGAAAACATTGATGAAGTGAAGAAAATAGTATTGGCCAATCGTCGAATCACCATTAGAGAAGTTGCTAAGGACCTAAACATATCGATTGGTTCGTGCCATTCGATTTTTACCAATGATTTGGGCATGAGACGGGTCGCCGCGAAATTCGTACCAAAATTGCTCACTATCGACCAAAAACAGCATCGCATTAACATTGCTACGGAGCTGTTGGACTCTGTCCGCGACGACCAAAATTTGCTCCAGAGGGTCATAACTGGTGACGAATCATGATTCATGGGTTTATGGTTATGACGTGGAAACCAAAGCTCAATCATCCCAATGGAAGCTGCCGCACGAGCCAAGACCGAAAAAAGCGCGCCAAGTTCGGTCGAATGTGAAGGTTTTGCTTACAGTTTTCTTCGATTGCAGGGGCGTGGTGCATCATGAGTTCTTGCCACAGGGTAGAACGGTCAAT
>NW_011954876.1:0-1088 GCF_000949405.1 Vollenhovia emeryi | reverse complement strand
GACACTGCCAGGAAAGACGTTCGCACATGGTGGAAGGGATAACATGGTGTGCTCAGTTCGGCTAAACCACGCCTACTTTTGCTTTGCGACGGCTATAGATTCCCAGGGCTATCAACCGTGAAAAGTAAAAAACATTTAGCGTTGGCAAGTTGGGTATGCTGCATCTATCGTCCTTGTTTCACGCATTTCTTCGAGCGTCTTAGTTTCTCTTTCTCTCTTTGTACACGCGATGGAAAAAGGGAAAAAGTACCGGACCGGTGAAATATCTCGACAAATATGGGAGATACGGAAAAGTCTTTCAGACAAAAGTTATACGGTTTTAAAAGGGCTACATAATGGTAAAATAAATTTTCAAAAAAAATTAATTTTTTATGGTTATATAGAGGTCGCCGTCATTTTTTAAAATGGAAATCTCTATTGTTTATTATATTATCTTATTCTACTAATTAATATGAACAACTATTGTCTGAAAAATTTTTTCAATTGCCTAATACTTTTTAAGATACTCAAGAGAAAATTTATAACTTTTTCAATGTTTAGCTTATAATCTCTCGATAACTGTTTGTCGGAGGGAAAAGTAGTACAGGACTTTTTTACTTGATTTAGTCTCAAGAATATGCTGTTGCAATGGTGTTTCAATTATTGAAAAATTTTGTGTTACAAGCACCGTCTGCAGCGGGCTTTAGATATTTGTTTTATCAGAGAGATCATCAAGGTTAGAAAGAGAAACTCTGATGCATTACAGAGTGCATGAAACAAGGATGGATTATAGCATACCAACTTTTCGACACTAAATATTTTATTTTTCACAGTTGGTAGCCCTGGGAAACTGTAGCCACAAAAGAGACGGAGAGCGCAGATATTTAGAGAGAGACACCGTCGAACTGAGCACACCATGTTATCCCTTCCACCATGCGTTCGCAACAACGAAAATTATCCCCCACTTTCATCGCAAAGGAGACGAATAGGTCAGTGACACACACACACACACACACACACACACGCACGCACGCACGCACGCACGCACGCACGCACGCACGCACGCACGCACGCACGCACGCACGCACGCACGCACGCACGCACGCACG
>NW_011954875.1:0-1088 GCF_000949405.1 Vollenhovia emeryi | reverse complement strand
GAGAGAGAGAGAGATGTGCGTGTGCAACGCTGCAGCTGATCGCTCAGCTGACCGCCCCGCGTGAGCCGCCGGGCGTCGCGGCGGTGCGCCGCTCCTGTCTGCCTCTTGTACTCGGCCAGTTATTCGCTGACTATTTCTTTGAATAATTCAAAAACTAAGCTTCGGAGAACATTTTGGTAACAGAAAAATCGTCTTAGAATTTAATCAGGAATACGACATTTCAGGGACACTATACCTATTTTGAATCACCCTGTAGATTATATATTTCAACAGTTTTCTTAAATATCTATAACTGCTCTTTATTACATCCATATGACATCTATGAGTATGCTAATGGATGTCCAATGGAAGTAGCAAATGCGGAACTGTGAATGTCTATTAGAGATCCGTAAGATTTTACGTGGACGTCTAATGGAGGTATTGCATCTCCATGGTGGACGTCTATTGAACATCCATTGGAGGTTTTTGTTCTGTACGGGAAGCTTCGAAAGACTTCGAAGGAACGAAGGAATCTTCGAAGGATCGAAGCTTCGAAGGATTTCGAAGGAACAAATTTTTTATTGTCGAACATTGTATAAAAAAGAATAATGTATTCCGATTCCGTGACCTTACACCGTTCGCGCTATCCCGCTAACGCACGAATGAGGGCGCTACGGGTGACCGGTTCGTTGAACGAAATGGGCGCTTGTCGCGATCATGCGCAGTGAGAGGAGAGTCAGGCTGCAAGGCACTTGATGGAAAGTTCGTTGATTTCCTCCTTGGGCCCGATCTCATCGACCGAGAGGACGTGCGCATAGGATTGTGAAATCCTTTTTCCACTGATTTTCTGCGAGAGGTGCTTTACTACGCGCTGAGAGATACTGCGAGCTTGCTTTTCATAGAGCAAACGCTAGAAGGACCGACGAGGTTAGTTGACTTGGGATTCGACTCATCTCATTTAGTCGAAGCCTTGCTTTACGAAGGATTCATCCGTTGCCATTGAGTCCCGTTACACACCAGATTCTTCTGGACGAGGGAGGTACGCACCCCGCGATTTTATCGGGGGTTAGGTTAGGTTAGGTTGGGTTAGGTTAGCCAACCTCTGGACT
>NW_011954874.1:0-1088 GCF_000949405.1 Vollenhovia emeryi | reverse complement strand
ACTATATAAATGGTAGGCGCGAATTAGAATACACCCTGTATATCAGAGTCGTTACTCATTGTCTAACTAAAAAGAAAAGTCCTACACCATTTCGCGATATTGCAATAATAAAAACGATATTAAAAATTAGATAATTAATACCTGTCATCGCGACACGAGTCTTAGTACGGTGCCGCGAGGCATATGACCGTTCCCACGTCTCGCCGCACCATGCCTTCCAGTTTACGTCGCCGTTCTCATGTCTCTCCATACCGCACTGCACCAAGATTTGTGTTGCGATAGCGGGCATACTTAAAATCGCGTTTTCGTTAGTTCTGTGTACAGCCGACAGTCCGAATCGACACGCAGTTCTAGCAGAAAAATAAACATGAGAATGTCATCAGTAGTACTGTTTATTGCGATAAACGATAAATATTACCATGTGCCACGGTGGTCGAATTGGTTGACACGCCCGCCTAGAGTGTAGGGAGGTCCAGGTTCAAACCCTGGCCGAGATATTATTTTTCGCAATGAATTTTCTTTAATTAGAATTTGCCAGTCATGGGTCGTCATGCAATTTTCTACATTGGTTAATTAATCAACTACTGGCGTTAAATAATTTTTTACGTTAATTCTTCATTATCATTGTTAACCATATGTACCAACGCTAAGTAGCTACATTTATCTACAGATATAACAATGTCATCAAAGACATTATAATCTATCGTAAATTCGTTAGACCAAGGGTAATTTTGCTTCCTCATAGAGGAAGCTTTGTTTTCATGCGAAAAATTTTTTTCCAGGTTTCATTGCCAATGGGTTTAGAATGTTTTAAAAACTCAAAAAAACAATTTTTTTTTAAATGTATGTGTGTGTGTATGTATGTCGTAAAAATTGTTCGCGCTCTCCCGTCCGCAATTTTTGAGATATCACCTTCTACTTTGGCACATTTCTTGAGTGTGATTACGAGATCGCTGGTATTGTATTTGACGATAATCGGTGCAACGGTTCAGTTTTCTCATACATATATATGTATATTTATGTTGAAATTCCCGAATAACTTTTTAAATATTCAAGATATCGGGCTATTTCTTATTCTATTATTCTTT
>NW_011954873.1:0-1091 GCF_000949405.1 Vollenhovia emeryi | reverse complement strand
AAGCAATTTTTGACATTACAATTTGTTTCATCTAAAACAATGTCTAAATGTATAAAGTTATACAGAACTGTGTAGAATTGTAAATTTGAACGCACGCCACACACACAAACACATAAGCAAAACAAATATGCAAAATAAGTACAAATATACACGAACAAAACAATATGTGCCTTAATCCTATATACGCATACAAATATACATGCGAAAATATATAATGCGCGCACGCTAGAGAGAGAGAGGGAGAGAGGAGCACATCACACTGACACACACACGCACACATACACACACACATACGCATACAAATATACATGCATAAATATATAACGCGCGCACGCTAGCGAGAGAGAGAGAGAGGCAGAGAGGCGCACATCACACCCACACACACACACAAACACACACGCGCGCGTGCACGCACGAACGCACGTACACGCACACGCACTTGGGTTCATACTTGTAAAGGAGTGGGGCGAAGGAATAGTGGAAGGAGAGAGGGGGCAATTAAAATTCGGTTGAGCAGCGCCAAGTTTTTGTACTTTAAAATAAAATATTTATTTGTATTAAATTGTCTAAACCGCGGGCAACGGGCGTCCATGGGCGCCCAGCCGGCGGGCATGCCCCCACTCCAATCATCGCTCCACCACGTTTAAAAGTATTTAGTTTAGTTGGCGCCATTTAATGATATCATTACTTTTGTAGAGAAGATAGTTTTGTAGTGAAAATATTTTTGTAGAGATGCAAAAAGATAGAGTAACAAAATATATTCGGTTGTTGGACTTATACTTGGCGCTTTTTTTACCTTTTTTTAAAAAGGTAAGTTTTTTAGGTGATATCACTCCTTTTGTAGTGTTAAATATCTCGTACTGTTTATTTATCAGAATATAATTGTGCACAATTATTATTATTATATAGATATATAGAATGTCTTAAGCTCAAAAATTGCTATCTAATATTGTAATGACGCATATACCATTAGCATCAAATAAAAAATCTCGTTGAGCTATTATTACAAATGTCACGATGTTAAAGCGTACCCCCTTTCTATGTAGGTAAACATTTTCTAACTGAGTACATCTAGACACCGAAAACTACGG
>NW_011954872.1:0-1088 GCF_000949405.1 Vollenhovia emeryi | reverse complement strand
ACTTTTAATGTATTGATATATGTATACATATGTACCGATGACGTCACAATGATGTCATTTTGACGTCACTGCAAAAAGCCATGATGAAAAATTGACCATTTAGAGTCACAATGATGTCATTTTGACGATATCTTGACTTTTTGTTCTCCTTGGGTTACTGCGGACTGTTACCAACGTCAATTAATCTGCTTGAGTCAAGAATTGGAACGAAAACGCCCGTATACTGGCAAAGGAGAACGTCCAGTGAAATTGTTGCATGACAACGCCAGGCCACACATTGCTTCCAATACAAAAGACACCATAATGAGTCTTGGCTGGGACGTCTTGCAGCACCCGGCGTATTCACCACCCAGGTAGAACATAAAACTCATAATGACATCATTATGACATCACTTAAAAGTCATTTTGGAAAAATCATAATGATCTCATATGATACATTTTTGGCTATGTTTTGGTGACTTATTTATGACATCATAGTGACTTTAATATGACCTCCAAAAAGAAGAATATTATCTCAAATTGATTGATACACGAAATTTATTTGCATTATACATATTATTAGCGAGTATACATATTATTATTATAAATAACTAATAATAAACATTATTGCACACAAAATGTAGTACTTTAAGAGATCATGTGTTAATAATGTAAAATAATTTGCCTACTTTAATGATGAGGAAGAAATGTGCAAATTTCCAATTTGCACGCTTCAATGCTGAAGAAGCAATGTGCAAATTACTAATTTGCACACTTTCAAGAAACATCGAAAAAAATCAGATTTCGCTCATAAAGCTTCCTCCATGAGGAAGCCATGTGCAAATTTCTAATTTGCACACTTTACTTTACTTTACTTTTTTTCTAATTATAGTATATTATATTGTTCTTCAGTTTTTTCTATCAAAATTTCGGTAATTATTTAGATTAACACACCCACCTCCAATAACCTTGGGCTTGACATATGTTGTCAAGGTTACCCTCCTGAGTAACGCTCAGAAGGATTTAGCCGGCGCTCGTTGTTTATTAAAAAGTTATAAAGAAAAGAAGTTTCGCAAATGCTATGTAGTTCACGATATCATGTACGTTTA
>NW_011954871.1:0-1088 GCF_000949405.1 Vollenhovia emeryi | reverse complement strand
TTGGTTAAGTGACATTGCGCAGGTATTTTATATCATATAAAAGCTGCGCAACAATACTTATACTAAACTGACAATTGTCGACACGTGCATGTGAACAGAATACAGGCCCCGAGTCAAGTAATGATCGGAGGTGACCATTGATTATAATAGCTCAAGAATCGGTTTCCTGTCTATCTTGCAAATCTCCAGTAAGCCTTGCAATAAAAGACATTTACTTACATTCTCTACACTAGTTGTTTGCTTTTTTATATTAGATAACATTCTTTGTTGCATTAAAGTTCCAGCTTTCGTCATTTTGGATCGTTTGTTAATCTGTAAAGGTCGAAAGTATATATACAAAAGTAATATATATAACTAATGATTTATATTTAATATAATAACATTGAAATGTAATCATTATATTTACTTTTGATTCAGTCTTTCGTTTTTTAATACATTGGTTGTATTCGTCGTCCGACTCATAGTCATTAAATGTTTTTTTCATTAACTTCTTCCTGTCATCCTTACATGGATTTTTAATATCAAATTTTTCTATTTCTGATAACTGTCGATGCATATCTGTCCATTCTAGAAAAACAAACAATGTTCATCAAGTATCAATGTTATTATTGCAATTACATGATCAAAGGTTACATGGTAAATTTATTAGTGTTTATATAATAAGTATTAATAAGGTCTCGGATGTTCGAACGTGCTCATTCGCACTCACCCGCCGGGCGATGACTTATTCACTTTTAGCGTTTTCGACTGTTGAATCGTTCTTCGAGTGATTAATAACGATATCACTTCAGCAGATCAACCATGAATTGTATTACTCGATTGCGATAATAACATTATTAATCGCTTTAACATCGCTTTACACGCATAATGTGATATACTCGATCCGCCAGCTCGAACATATCGGAACCTTATTGGTTATAATAAGATTTTTTATAGGTTAAGTTTCATTTTATTTTCGATATTTACATTTGATCATATAAATGATGTACGTATTGCACATACATATATATCATACTATATACATATATACATATTAATGTATATGTCGCCTATAACATATATGTATTGCATATATATACATTTACATA
>NW_011954870.1:0-1088 GCF_000949405.1 Vollenhovia emeryi | reverse complement strand
TGCAAACTTTGGGGCCGAGCAACATCAAAGTGTTACATTCGGTGCTCACACACACAAGCGCAACCATGCCGTGTGCTGCGCAGAGTGCTCTGCGCAGCACACGGACATGGTTGCGCTTGTGTGTGTGAGCACCGAGTGTAACACTTTGATGTTGCTCGGCCCCAAAGTTTGCATCTCTGTTGCAGCGTTCATCAGAGCTGAGCAAGTTGAGCTGAACTGAAGTACTTATTGTTAGTGAATTCTTGCGTTTGATTGACAACAATCAGTGTACGTCAAAGTGTGCGCACATTAAACGGAAAATTTGCACTATGCGAATCACAGATGTGAATGCGTAAGTGCATGATTGCGTGCCGTAAAGACTTGGGCAGATAAAATTTTACTGCTTAAGATATTTGTGTGCCATGAACTTAAATAATTGTTAGGATAAGTTAGACAGCAACAGTTCATTAAAATCTGAACTAAATAGTTTCAACCAAAAGCAAAAAACGTAAGTATTTTAACAGCATGTTTTAACGTACACGATACACTTTATGAAATAATCCACAGTATACTTTGCAAGGTTATGTTTTTAGAATTAACGTTACGTTATTAACGTACAAAATGTATGTTTTATCGCTGATTTATTTAATATTGTTTTATGCAATTTCATTTACTATATATTACAGAAAATAACATTATGTTTTGTGACGTGGCGGATTAGCTGCCGCGTGCCAGCTCCCCGCTGCCGTCGGGGTGTCGGTCCGCCCGGGAAAAGAGGATCCGCGCGAGGCCGTAGGGAAACCTCCCGGGGTCGCAAACACGTTTTTATTTCTTGCCCGCTTACCCGAGATTTTTTTTTTATTTTGTACCGCGCCCTTTGAGCGTCACCGAGCCGACCGGACCATCACGGAAGACCAGCGGACAGCGGAGACGGGAGCTGAGCACAGGAGGAGAAAAGGCGGGAGCGGAGGGGCGAGAGCGCGCAGAGGCCAGCGAGCGGCGGCCGCGGAGGAGCCGAGGGGCTGGACGGAAAGCGGGGCGAGTCGAGGGGCGCGGGCGAGGGACGCCGACGGGCGATGACCGCCGAGGGGCCGAGCCGCCCCGGAGCC
>NW_011954869.1:0-1087 GCF_000949405.1 Vollenhovia emeryi | reverse complement strand
CATATCTTGTGCCGAAATGCATTTGTCGAAGTCAAACGTTTGGGCTCCAAGATGGCGGACGAGTCAGCTCCCCTTTATCCGCTCGACGAATACGTCAATAAATCATTTGTCCTATTCGCGTACTTTCCGCGATGTTCCAGCGATTCTTAACATAAAAACTGAGCTCAGTACACTTTGATTCGTAGAGCTCCGTGAGATTAAACGAATGCGAAAGAAAATTGGAGAGCCCGTTGAATGTCAGAGGCCCCGACCGTGTATCAAATAATATATGAATTTATGTTACAATCTATCCATCTTCCGGTAACGAATTTACCTACGTTCTACGTTCTACAGTCTATGATCTACGGGATGTAAATGCGTTACCTTGGTTAAAAAAAACTTACAACTTACCGGCCCGATGCGCAGCAGCGGAGTTAGCTACGTTGCGTTGACCTGTAACACACAAACATAGAATTCATATTAAAAAAATGTTTACAAGATTTAGTCCGAGATATGTTTAACGATAATAGAAACGGCAGAATCGTGTCGTAAATTTTATTCAGATCTACGCGGCCCGTTTCTGTACATTATTTACGCGAACCTTTTCCATGAAACAAGATTTGACGAATGCTCGTGCGAATCGTTCAGAGTCGAACAGACGGAAAGGCGAGAACAACAGCGATCCGCGGAATCAAGTTAAGGCTGACGGTAGAGAACAATCCGTAAATAATTGTACTCACCAGAGGGTTGCTCCGCTGTCGCCCGATGCCTCCCTGGCCGCCACTTCCTCTCAGACTCCTCCGTTTCGCACTGGCAAATGGCACAACGCGGCACAACGCGGCACTCGCGAAAAAGTCGTCGATTATGTCCAAGTAACGCGCGACGCGGCACTCGCGAAAAAGTCGTCGATTATGTCCAAGTAACGCGCGACACGGCACTCCCAGTGTTAACCGACGCGAGCTCGTAACGAGAACGAGGGAAAAAAAGACACGTTCGCGCGCGGGAATACGAGCCGCCACGATGGCGTCGCGTGAAACGGCGGGAACGTTACGGCGAGAAGGACTCGGGGAGATACGCGAGGCTCGAGAATACGCGTCTCGCGACCGAA
>NW_011954868.1:0-1087 GCF_000949405.1 Vollenhovia emeryi | reverse complement strand
TTGCTGAGTTGAAAACTGACGAGGCGGGATAAGTTTTTTATCCAAACGAAGTGGCCCACGTCGGCACCCCCCTGATCTTGTAGGTATAAGAGGTTCACGTGCTTCTCCTTCTTCTCATCAGTAACTCGTAGCGGTACGATTGCGCGTTCACAATTGTTCTTTTCATCGATGCTGTATACGTTGATGGAAATATTGTTCAGTTGTTCAAACTTTTTGATACCACTTAATGTCATCGGCATTGGAACGTCTCGCAGGTTTAATACATCACTGTAATGTGGATACGACGATTCGCGCTCCACGTTTCTTTCAGCCGGATAGAGAGCGGCGACCACCGACCACGCGAAACACGCATTGTCCCTGGATTGTACGTTGATCACTGCTTTCTTTCGTTTTACCACTTCTGGCATGTCTATATGGCATCCCGCGCGCATAGGATTGCACTTGTTCACGTTAATAGTCAAGTTGTGTATACGCGACAGCGCCCACCCACTATCACGCTCCTGAAACTCTTCGAGTTCGACTAGAGTTGGACCGTGGACCGATTACGCGCGACTCGTACCACAGTTGTAGGTCCGTTGTAATAAACAGTTCACAGTTTTTTGTGTTTATGCTTTTATTCGCACGTTTGTCACCCGCCACAAACTCTCCGTTGAACATAGTATTCACCTTTATACAATTATAGCGTTCGATAGCGTCTCGCACGTGCTCGATCACGATATCGCGAGCGTCCTCGAGAAATTTGCGCGGTTCAATGTACTCCGCGTTAATCACCGCACCGGTAAGCACGCGGTTTTTGAATGCGGTGTCGATCTCGCGCCATGACAGTTGCACTCTCGAAGAAGGCCCTGCACCGCCACCCCCGAAATGTACGAATCGCCTTTCAACTCGGCACTTGACACTCTCGAGTCGTGCGATTCGAGCCACCAGTGATTGTTTGTTACCGATGGATAGCCTTGGACGCTTGACACGGCTGTGTTCCTCTAGCTCAGCGATACACTCGTAGCATTGTTGCAGCCACCCCAAATATTCACCTAATGTGGTGATCCTGTCGGCTCGTTCTACCAGATCTTGCTCTCGTTGTTCCATG
>NW_011954867.1:0-1087 GCF_000949405.1 Vollenhovia emeryi | reverse complement strand
GAGAGTGAGAGAGTGAGAGTGAGAGTGAGAGAGTGAGAGAGTGAGAGAGTGAGAGAGTGAGAGAGTGAGAGTGAGAGTGAGAGTGAGAGTGAGAGTGAGAGTGAGAGTGAGAGTGAGAGTGTGAGTGAGAGTGAGAGTGAGAGTGAGAGAGAGATTGAGAGTCGTACGCATACCCACACATAGATATTAGCTGGATGCTTCAAATCTCACCTTTGAAAAAAGAGATTAAGATGACCAAATTAACACAAATTTGCTCTTGGCTATCCAACATATCCGTCTTTTACGCCATCCAAAGGATTTTTCAGATATGACGAGATATTTATTTTTTCCTTTTAGCAGCGGATTCCAAATCTTCTTCGTCCTCACGACGTCTCCGCTTGGCTCGTTTATTTTTTGTTTTGTCAGGATTAATTTTTTTGAGTGCCTCAATCCTTTGATATTCGTCGTATGCATCATGTAAGATTTGGTCCATATTATCATCTAGTACTGAAATTTCAAAGATTCATGAAAAATTTTCCTTTTTTTTCGAAATTTTTTAATTTTGAATGTACAAGTTTTTATGATTTAAAAAAAAATAGAAATTATTGATCCTATGTTGATATACCTTACATTTTTTAAATTCTTCGATTTCTTGATTCATGATGTTATAGTCCAATTTTATTTTTTCTTGAATATATCAACCTAATTAATATTAACTGGGCTTCCGTTTCCGGTGACGAGAACGTGTGGCTGTATGAGAGTGTGAATGTGAGATTAAAGGTGAAATAGAGAGGCAGTAGAGTAGAGCTAGAGAAGAGAAGAGTGGGGAGACGTGGGAAAGGGTTGAAAGAGGCGGGGCAAGTGGAGGCGAGGAGTGCGAGCGAGAAGGAGAGGCACGGTGGAGAGATAAGCGGGAAGAGAAAGGTAGGTTAAGAGGCGAGAGTGACAGGCGGCCTAGAGTAGGCAGTGAGATAGAGTGGAGAGTGGGAGGGAAGAGTAGAGGGAGGCAGGGAATAGAGAAGGTAGATAGAGGGGCAAGCGCATAGGAAAATAGGCACGCGTAGGTAGAGAAGAAAAGAGAGTAGAATAGAAAGGAGTATAGAATGGA
>NW_011954866.1:0-1087 GCF_000949405.1 Vollenhovia emeryi | reverse complement strand
TGGGCCTTAACAATACCCAGTCAGAAATGACTCGTCAATCGATGTCGAAACGACGTCGTCGATCGACGAGACATTTCTGACTGGGTAAGAAAGCTATATATTTCTCTCACATTTAGTCATAAATAAACCTACTTACTTACTTGTGAAGTTCGCAATTACTTCCGTACTAAATCCCCAGTTACTCAACAAATCGTGCGTACTATTTTTCGTGCACATGTTGTCGAAAATCGCTGGAAACTTCGTCCATGTGGCACTACGTATCACTGCTACGCGGCACTGGATATTCCTACGCTTCGCGCAACGCTCTGTCGCAGAGCTCGCGCGGCGAGATCCGCGAGATAGGTTACTTCGCGGCCGATGTCGAAAATCGCTGGAAACTTCGTCCATGCGTGGGCACTACGTATCACTGCTACGCGGCACTGGATATTCCTACGCTTCGCGCAACGCTCTGTTGCAGAGCTCGCGCGGCGAGATAGGTCACTTCGTATATTGCGCATTGAGGATCGCATTGCATATCACAGCTATCGCGCTGGTCTGAGCTAACCTTGTGTTCCTAAATATTATTATTGTAACAGACAAGCGTTTTGCTACGATTAGTCATCGCAGCAAACGTTTTCTGTGTAGCAGACAACTTGGTAGCAAGAACAGTTACAGCAAACCGTATTTAGCTGTGATAGACATTATTTTCTTTTACACGGACATATCCGATAGCTACGACAACTAATTGCATATTGCTAAATAAATTGACTGTAACAGACATGCATATTTCGCTATCATTACCATATATTAGCTACAGCAGCAAACCATTTGTATATATTAGCGAATTTCGTGCCTACTGCAGCTAATACCATTTCAGCTACGCAGAATTCGCTGTCGCAGTTACATTTTTTTTTTCCGTGCGGCAGTCAGGGCACGCGTTCGATCAGCGTTGAGAGAAAAGAACTCTCTTACGGAACGTGAAAGCGTTAAGACAGTTTTCGCCTGACCCCTCCAATTTCCCCCCCCCCCCAATCACAGATATTTATTGCCCTCACTCTCACTTGTGATTGGTTAAATTCTTACGACGACGACGACGACAAAGACGTTT
>NW_011954865.1:0-1087 GCF_000949405.1 Vollenhovia emeryi | reverse complement strand
CTAACCCCTGGTCCACAATCTTGCTTTAAGTAAGTTGTAAGCCTTAAGCCGTAAGAAATTAACCAATCACAGGTGAGAGTGAGGGGAATAAATGTCTGTGATTGGTTAATTTCTTACGGCTTAAGGCTTACAGCTTACTTAAAGCAAGATTGTGGACCAGGGGTTAGTCCCAGTCTACAATAGATGATTTAAGCCCTAAGCTTTAAGAAATTGGCCAATCACGGTCAAGTATGAGAAGAATGCGCGACTGTGATTAGTCAATTTCTTAAGGCTTAGGGCTTAAATCTCTATTGTAGACTGGGACTAAGCCTTGTGGTCCACGGATCCAAGATACGTATTCAAGTTTTAATTCCGAGAAATGTGTAGCCAATCAACTTGCAGCTTTATGGAACAGCTGCAAGTTGATTGGCTACACATTCCTCGAAACTAGAACTTGGACCACAGTATAACCAATAGGGTCACTCTTTGTCAGCACCTTTGATCTGGGCGTTCTCACTTTCCCGCCATGTTTTTATAAGTGCCAACAGTGGCTGCGTTCAAATATTCACTGCCAGTACTGAAAATGTATAGTATACGTGACGTAAACTATAGATTTTCGGTACTGTATCAACATTATTTACCTAAGTGGAAATGATCTATAAAAAAAATGGTTTTAATAAAAGTAATATTAATATTTATTTTTTAATATCATCTTTCGTATTTAATATCAATCCTTTTTTACGGATATGAGATACTATTTGCTGTAAAAAGATGACTCGTTTAGTTAGTCTCCTCTTCGTGTCTCGCAAAAGTTTAATTTGTTTAGACTTCTTCTTATCAGTCAGCTTCACAAATGTTAATGTTCTTTTAGCTCTTCGAGGAGTTGCGACATCATACAGATCAATTTCAGAAATATATCGTGCCTGTGCAAACCGACGCTGTTTCACCGGAATATCGAACTGTAAAGGATCAGGCTCTTCAGTATCAGGTGTCTGAAGTATAATTTGTTCTTTATCATATTCATTATTTCCAGTATCTGAAAAAAAATTGTATAAATAAATCGATATTTATATTATTTTTAAATGTAACTTCCATTATACAGGGTGTG
>NW_011954864.1:0-1086 GCF_000949405.1 Vollenhovia emeryi | reverse complement strand
ACACATCTTACATTGGACAAACCAAAAGACACGTAGGTACGAGAATCAAGGAACATCAACGCAACATAAAGGGACCCACTGATAATTACTCAGTGGTGACAAACCATCGCCTTTCCCAAGACCACAATTTTGACTGGGCGAACCCTTCGATCCTACATAAAGAAAAACATTCACGCAAAAGGGAGATAGCAGAAATGTTTTTTATTAAAAAGAGCAAGAATACCATTAACTTACAAAGGGACACTGACAACCTCAACGTCATATATGATAGCATCATCGATATTACGTGATCTAGTCCCAGCCATTGATATTTATTATAATTATAACGGCCATTATAATTATAAATTAATTCTACCTTGGTGACTTATCGTTAACGTATTCTTGCTATAATTTATTATTATAACTAATAGTTATTATCTCTAACTTATTTACAATTGTAATTTTATCTCGATGACCAATTACGTATACAATTTTAATTTAATTCCTGATAGAGCTTTAATTAATTTTTACCTAGTTGACGAATTCTTTATATCTTATTTATTCCTAATAACTTATACAATTTTAATTTTAATTCTTGATAGTACTTTAATTTTTACCTAGTTGACGAATTCTTTATATCTTATATATTCCTAATATTGTTGTAATGTCATAATTGTACCGACTGTTAGATTACCGTCACCTTATTTTTATTTTTATTTTTATTTTCAACCTGTCGACCACTAATGTTTTCCACAACGCATTGTTCGGCAAACTCACCTACAGGTCAGTCGTAATCTATCCGTCATATACGAACGTGCTCTGTAACACGCGTCCTATCGTGGAAATGTCCGACGACTTATTAATACTACACTTCAATCCGATAATTTGCGAAATCCACATGTAAGTTACTATATAATAAGTTTAAGCAGCACTAAGTAAGGCATGTAACAGTGAAACTAAAACATTCACCGTTTTATCTCTCAAGGTTCAAATTCATGTAAGCACAAATCACTTGAGAAGGACCACAATCCGGATGGTCGAAACGTAGTGATATAATTCAATAAAGTTTATGCCAGTTGGGTCGACTAAATCACTCATTACTGTTAA
>NW_011954863.1:0-1086 GCF_000949405.1 Vollenhovia emeryi | reverse complement strand
AAGTCCGTGGTGCTCTACGGGGCCTCAAAACTCGCGGCATCGCGGCGCGCGCGCGCTCAGATGGCGCGTGCGTTTCGCCCGATAGCCGCGAGGATCTGTAGGGCGTACCGGACCGTGGCGTACAACGCGGCGGCGGTGATCGCTGGTCTCTCCCCGATGAAGTACGCGGCGGAGGAACATAGTAACATGTTCCTCAAAAGCCGCGACTCCGAGGGGAGACCCATAAGATGGTCGGCGACTCACCGTGCTCGGCAGAGACTCCGGCACCGGCGACGCACAATCGCCATGTGGCGAGAGGCGCTCTTAGCCTCGGGGAACAACACCCCGGGGCTGCGCGTCGTCGGGGCAATCGGGCCCCTCCTTGACCAGTGGGTCGACAGGGGATGGGGTGGGCTGTCTTTCCGGATGACCCAGGTAATGACGGGGCATGGCTGCTTCGGACATTTCCTGGGTCGGATCGGAAAGGAGCAAGACTCCCGCTGCCACCATTGCAGCGCGGCGGACGACACTGCCCAACACACGTTGGGCGAGTGTCCGGCGTGGGCGGACGAGCGGGAGGCGCTCGTCCGCGTGATAGGGCAGGACCTCTCCCTTCCAGCGGTGATCACCGCAATATTGGAAGAGGAGAGGTCCTGGCACGCGTTTGCGTCCTTCTGCGAGAAAGTCATCTCGCAGAAGGAGGCAGCGGAGCGGGAGAGGAGGGGCCAGATACCCCTTCCCCGCCCGCCACAGCAGCGGCGGCGGCGGCGCTGGGCTCGGGGAAGACTTTCCCGGGCCCGGCCTGCCCGTCCGGCCGCGGGGGATGGGGTGGGAGCTGGGTCAGACGGAGGAAGAGCCGACGGGGAGACGCGTACGTCCCCGGCCTCCCCTCCCATGACGCGGAGCCGGGCGAGAATGTTGCTCGCCCGTGCTCCCGCTCCCACTCCACCCCCTACTCCGCCGCCCACACCACCGCCCTGACGGGCGGGGGAGGGGCTGCCCGCAACCCGCGGGTAAGTCCCCTCTCCTCTTAGTGGGCGGAACACCGCCGTGGCGGTGAGGAGATGGCCCTCCCCCAACGACAAGGGGGGAGGCGGCCTGGGTCTG
>NW_011954862.1:0-1086 GCF_000949405.1 Vollenhovia emeryi | reverse complement strand
AAAAAGTGATATATAAGCTGCACGGTGACACACTACTCGTAGTGCGTTTCCGAACTGTCAGATGGCACGAATCGCGGTACACGGCCAGCTTCCACTCTATATGATCCTCTTTGATACTGAGCTCCCTCGCGTTGCGCTCGTTCTTTTATACTCGTTCTTGGGGGAGGGAAGGGGGGTGGTCAGAGGGAGGGGGGTCAGCCTATACCGGCTGACAGTTTTTTAAAAAACCGGGAGGGCGGTGTGCCATATCGGGCTCACCTGATAGCCTTTGTCGCGATTCAGATTGTCAGGGTGTTTCAAAATTTCTATGCCTTCGCGGTGCAAACGGACGCGGCAACCATCCGGAAGCCATGACGACTAAAGAAGACAACAGCCGCGAAAGCCTCCCTTATGAAAAAATACACTCAATCATACGTTGACGGTCCGAAATAACCATCAAATTGAGTGTAAACCTTCATAGTCGAGTGTTTCATGAAGGTTTACACTCAATTTGATGGTTATTTCGGACCGTCAACGTATGATTGAGTGTATTTTTTCATAAGGGCTGAAAGCCAAGATTACGCAATATTGTGTTTGAAATATTGTTGCACCATTGCATTTGCAATATGCAATCTTGCAACGTTGCAGCAATGCTGTTGCAGCTTTTGTGCTGTATGGGTTAGTCTCGGGCTTCAACCTTCGATTACACTGGCTTGTAACGAACTCTCCGTTCTTTCGTGCCTTTCGCCAGTCATCAACTCGCATTTCCATTTTTCTATGTGTCGCGCAGGTCGCGCATATTCTCGCGCCAATACCAATCATTTAAACATCGCCCTAGGTTCCTGTTACAATATTTGCTTGTCCCTAGACTCTCTCATGAGAAGCAAGAAAACAGAAGACAGCCCTCCCGTCTAGAGTCCCTGTAGTAAGAGTCTGGCAAGGGTTGACGCAAAATGGCGTCTGGTCTGTTCGTTACATTGAACTATAACCATACTGGAAGGAGCACTCCATTGTTGTCGTGCGGTCAGAACGGTGCGAGAGGGATAGTTGAATGGGAATGGAGCTATTCTTGTCTAACTAACTACCCACATAGCATCGAAATATTTC
>NW_011954861.1:0-1086 GCF_000949405.1 Vollenhovia emeryi | reverse complement strand
GACTTGAAAGAAAGAGAGAGAGAGAGAGAGAGAGAGATGTGCGTGTGCAACGCTGTAGCTGATCGCTCAGCTGACCGCCCCGCGTAAGCCGCCGGGCGCCGCGGCGGTGCGCCGCTCCTGTCTGCTTCTTGTACTCGGCCAGTTATTCGCTGACTATTTCTTTAAATAATTCAAAAACTAAGCTTCGGAGAACATATTGGTAAGAGAAAAATCGCCTTAGAATTTAATCAGGAATACGACATTTCAGGGACACTATACCTATTTTGAATCACCCTGTATATATCCTCTCATATTTTCTATATTCTAATATAGGCCATACAAAGTGAAGCTGATAATCCAGATAATCCTACTAGGATACAAACTAAAGAGGTTGAATGTAGTGAGATTAACGCACTACTGTCAGATTCATCAAATGTCTCAACCACATTCAGGCCTGCATCTAAATCTGATGATTCACCTTCGTCAAAATCTAAACAACCGAAGATTGACAATGCATTTCAAGATGTACAATCCTTCCGAGGTAAAAATTATAATTAAAAAATTTTTTTCTCGTATTTTGTTTTTTGAGTAATTTCGTACCTGCTCTTTATATAAAAACAAAATATAATAGGTAAATGTGCATAAAAAGACCCCACCTTCCGATGACCTTGATCTTGACATATGTTGTCAAGGACACCCTCCTGAGTAACTCTTAGAAGTTTTTAGCCGGCGGTCGTTATTCGTTAGAAAGTTATTAACAAAAAAGTTTGGGGTAATTGTGCATAAAAACGACTTCCTCTCCGATTCGCTTGATTTTTAAATATGTTGTTGGGGATGTCTTCCCGAGTCATTTCATATATATATATAAGGGCCGGACTCAAATAGTTTCGGAGATACAGGCTGAAAATAAACACGTAAGTCGCAAGTGTTTTTGGCACGGCGCGCTGCGCGCGCCCCACCCCCTATCCCACCACCACCTCCGCCCACCCCCTCCCCCTCCCCATCCCTCCTCTCCCCCCTGTCCCTACCTCCACCCCCGTCCCACCTGCTTCCTCTCTTACACACACATAAAAATTATACACAAAACGGAGGGCTGGGGAGGGGGAG
>NW_011954860.1:0-1086 GCF_000949405.1 Vollenhovia emeryi | reverse complement strand
TCATCCGATGGGGCCACAATCTCCATGACCTCGTCTGAGGCCTTCTCCTCTCGCGCTCTTGTGCGAGGCTGGCGCTGTGATTGGGGCTCCCCCCGCGGCTCGTCACCCGTCGTCTCCCTCCTCCCCTCCGTCGGCCGCTCCTCGGCCGGGGGAGGGGCACCGGTTGCTGGCGCCTGCTCCGTGCGCCGCCCCGGTGGTCCCCCGCGCACGTTCTTCTGGGCGCAGGTCTTCGCGCCCAGAACGTGCGCTGCCGGCCTGCCCTTGTCCGCGCAAAGCGGGCACTTGGGGGCAGACCGACAGTTGCGGGAGGTGTGACCGGCCTCACTGCACCGGTAGCACCTCCCGCTCCTATCCGCCGCGCTGGGGCATGTTGCCCTCACGTGGCCCCTCTCGAGGCACTTGTGGCAACGCATGGGGCGTGCCTCGAGAAGGTCCACCCTGGCCACCCCCCAGCCGATCCGGATCCGCCCCTTCTGGGACAGCTCCCTCGCCGCTATGAGGGGCAGGCGCATCCAGAGGCTGGACCTCCCTCCGGTGGCCGCCTGCAGAGCTCCGCACTGCAGCTCTGCGACGTCGCACCGTCCAGCCTCAGACACCCACCTCTTTACCTCTTCGACGCCCATGGAGTCGTCGAGGTCGCGCAGGCGGATCTCGGCCATCCTTCTCGGCCTGTCCACCCGCGTCCCGTCCTCCGCGGAGAGGACTCCCCTGACGCGTTCCGCGAGAAGGTCAGCCTTCTCGGCGTGACCCTCCCCGGACACCTCGATGACCCTGGCACCGGTGGCACCCGATCTTACGGTGACCGGGCCCCCGATGCCAAGGTCTTCCAATTTGATCTCCCGCCGCAGTCTGACCATGATCTCGTGATAGTCCCCATTGGGACACGTAACGACCACGGCCGACGTGCGGGGGAGCCTGCGCTTGGGGGTCTTTCTAGCCGGACCCCCAGTCTGCCCCTTTGCCGGGGCACCAGAGGCGGCCGCCCTGGGAACTCCTTTCGCGGACTTCCCTGCGACCCCGCTCTTCCTCCCAACCGCTGCTGCGTATGACACAGCCCCCGCAGCGGGTTGGGAGGGCTTGTTGTCT
>NW_011954859.1:0-1086 GCF_000949405.1 Vollenhovia emeryi | reverse complement strand
ATCTAACATGTCCCGCCTTCTCGAATATGTTCTGAGCTTCCATACTAGGAGAAACTCCAGTTGCGATAACATTTATCCAATCCTCTCCAAACCCTCTCCCAAAACGTGCAGACTTCTCTTGGCGGCCTTTAAAGGTGCCATTTCATGCAGCGTCAAAGCGCTGGATACAGTTCCCCCACTCTGGCCTAGTTTACATCGTGCACTTGATACGCGTATCAAATAGTGTATTTGAACTGATCAGCCAATGACCAAACGAATTTACTAGTTATTTACTATTTGTTACTATTTGTTACTATTTGTTACTATTGATACGCGTATCAAGTGCACGATGTAAACTAGGTCTCTGTCTCCCTCGATCGACGCGCATAAAGTTACCGTCTCGTCGTTTTGTCGCTGTGAAGTTCGAAGTGTTTCAACTTCAGCGAAAAATAGCCGTATTTAAATAGTTTTGTTTCGTTGCAAGAAAAATGAATTTCAACGACGGCAGTGAACATTGGAACGAGGTTAGTAGATAATGTGTTATTAATATTAATTATTTAATTAAATTGTAGAGGTTACGGTGTCGTTTCCTAACCTCTTTAGCTATTACCGACGCCAATTTATTTCGCAACGTTGCCGACAAAATAATGTTTAGGTCATTTAAACGCACTTTTACACGCATCCTTAATAAAATTACTTCACTTTGAATAAAATTACGAATAAACTCTGAAGGAAAACAATCCTCAGCGATTAGCGATTTGTCGCTCCCCATACAGCACAAAAACCTTTCAGAAATATTTCAAAAATATTTCATGTGATAGATTGAAACGTTTCATAAATATTGCAAAATGTTTCTGCAATAGCTCTGAGACAGCTCTGGAACAGTAAAATGTCCGCGATTCTTACACTTGAAAGCTTATAGAAAGATTTCTGTAAGGTTACAAAAATCTCTTAGAAATATTTCAGAAATATCGCAAAATGTTTCTGCAATTGCTCTGAGACAGCTATGAAACAGTAAAATGTCCGCGATTCTTACACTTGAAACTTAATAGAAGGGTTTCTGAAAAATTACCTAAAGTCGGTTTTTCCAAGTGTCAGGTAGCTTAA
>NW_011954858.1:0-1086 GCF_000949405.1 Vollenhovia emeryi | reverse complement strand
TCCCTGATTCGTCCCCAGGGGAGGGTGTTGAAGGCGTTGGATATGTCCAACGACACAGCCAACATCACCCCCCCCCCTGGGACGTCGCCTCTTCAGAGAGGGCCTGAACACGCTTAATAGCGTCGATGGTTGACAGGCCCTCTCTGAACCCATACTGGGCCCCGCTAATGTCGGGGCCCGTTTGGGATAGGTGCTGGACGAGGCGGTTCACGAGTATTCGCTCGAACAGTTTACCGACCTCGTCCAGAAGGCATATAGGCCTATACGCCGACGGGAGAGAGGCGTCTTTCCCCTCCTTTGGGAGGAGTACCAGCGTGGCACTCCTCCACCGCGGGGAGAAGACACCTCTTCTCAAACACGCGCTATATGCGCGCGCGTATTCCTCTGCGAGGACGCCCATGTCAGGGCGTGGACACGCTTGGGAAGGCCGTCAGGACCCGGGGCTGTATTGCCCCTAAGGCCCTTCCTGACGGCCTTCCGGAGCTCCTCCGGCTGGACGTCCAGGGAGTCGTCCCAGTCGGGGGAGTCTTCCTCCGACTCGAAGGGTGGCCCCTCATCCTCCCCGGTAATATCGGGGAAGAGGGCTCGCACCACCCTCCGGACGAATCCCACGTCCAGCCGCTCCGTCAGCGGGGGCGCCCATGGTCTCAACTTATTGAGTACCATCTTGTATGGGCGCCCCCACGGATCCTCCTGAAGGGAGTCGAGGAACTCCGTCCACGCCCTGCCCTTTGCCGCTCTGATGGCCCGTTTGAAGGCTACCTTGGCCTCAAGGTAGCCCTCTCTTGCTCTATCGGCCGCCTGTCCGCCTCTGCGCCTGCAGCGGGCGAGTCTCCTCTGCTGGTGGACGGCTCGTCGACGTAAGTCGGCGATCTCTGCCGTCCACCAGTAGACGGCCCGCTGAGGCCGAGCTTTGGACCGGGGCATCGCAGCGTTACACGCCGCTGTTAGCGCTGCCCCGATCCACTCGGCCTCTTGCAGGGGGTCCGTCTCCCGGGTCTCGGGGAAACCTCCCCGGACCCAACAGGCGGCCTCTAACGAGGCCATCAGGGCGTCCTCACAGAGTTTCCTGAGGGCCCATCGCGG